>NC_056729.1:430305318-430359392 GCF_019279795.1 Protopterus annectens | reverse complement strand
GGTTCTGCCCCACAGTCAGCTCCTTCAGCCCCTCCATCTACAGTGCCTGCGGTGATTTCTACTCACCCCCTTGTCCCACACCGCAGAGAGCCAACTCCTCAAGATTTCCCATTGGGAATTTCCTCCTCTTCCGAGGTCTCTCCTGACCCTGCAGGAGATCCCCCAAGGAAGAGGCAGTGCAAGAGGAAGCACATTGACTCCCCTGAGTCTATCACCTCTGACACTGACTTAGAGGAATCCGAAGGGTCCCCTTGATCCCCCTCTGAGGATGTCTCCTTTGCTGACATCCTTGAAATCCTCAAACAGAGGGGGAACTGGCCAGCCCTTAATCCTTTGGAGGATGAGTCAGTGTATCTTGAGGCATTTGGTTCTCGCCCTTCTACCTCCTGGGTGTCCCCTCCCTTTGACCCCCTTATGGAAGTGGTGGCAAGGAAGGCTTGGACGGCTCCTGACTCAGTGGAACCCACCCCGAGGAGACCATCCAAATTTATTACTGCCCCAAAGACAAAGAGTTTTTATCCAAAGGTGTCCCTGTTGATGCTATGGTGGTGGCTGCGCCACAAAGAAGGAGTTAGCTGATCCTTCGTTCCTGTCCATCCTCCTAATAAGGAATCTAGGACCATGGACAGGTACGGCAAGCGGATGTTCTCGTCAGCAACCTTTTCAATGCGGTCGCTGAACTACTTATGCCACTTCACTCATCTCCAAAGAGATTTACTCAAGGATATGGGTGAACTGATGAAGGATCCTACAGCTGAGGGGTTCAAAGACACAATGAACTCCCAGTTGGCAACCCTAAATTCCATCGTTAACTCCTCCATGCGGCTGGTCTCATACGCAGCAGATGGGGCGTAGAGCCAAGAGGCACAGGTGTTGCTTACGAAGGCATGCCTGGATGCGGCTATGCAACTTTGCGGACCCTTTCAAGGCGCCCTTCACCAACTCTCCCTTTGATGGATCATCATTGTTTGGTCCACAGGTGAAGGATACATTGACCAGGTGCGAGGTAGAAGGTAAGACTCTCTCTGCCGTAGGAGTCCGTTTTTCTACCCCTTCTAGACCCTATCCCAAAGGTCAAAGGGGAGGAAAGATGTGGTTCCGCAAACAATCCCAGGGAGTCTCATCTGACGCACAAGGCCGATTCCCCTCTAGAGGCAGAGGGGGGAAATAATAATAGACGCCGCCCTAGAGGCAGAGGAGGTCCGCAAAACCAGGGTAGCAGAGAAATGTTCTCTGACAAACCCTTTCAGCACCCCTGAGGGGCTGCCCGGCTGTCCGCCTTCGGAGGCAGTCGGGGGAAGGTTATCACTGTACCCAAAAGCCTGGCTTTCCCTTACTCAAGACAAATGGGTACAGTCGATCATATCCGAGGGTTACAAAATTCCCTTCATTCACATTCCAACCCAACCAAAAAGATCCCTTCCAGACGTTCCACCCGGTCTAAGGGAACAAGCAGCATTAGAAATTTCGAAGCTGCTATCAAAAAGAGTCATCCAATCAGTCCAGGCAGACCAGCAAGGATCCGGAATCTACTCCAAATTCTTTTTGGTACCAAAAAAAACAGGGGACTGGAGACCCATACTGGATCTCAGCTACTTAAACAAGTTTGTCAAAAAAACAAAATTCCGGATGGTCACGCTACAGTCCATTCTACCCTTCTTGGGTCAGGACAATTGGATGTGCTCGATAGATCTTCAGGACACGTACTACCACATCAAAATGAACAGACGCTCCAGGAGATATCTCCGCTTCAGGCTGGGAGCCAGTCACTACCAATTCAGGGCCCTGCCCTTTGGTCTCACTACAGCCCCCCGGGTGTTCACCAAATGCATGGCAGTGGTCACGGCTCACTTGAGACGTCAAGGATTCCAGGTGTTTCCATATCTGGATGACTGGCTCCTTACTGCCACCACCAGACATCAGCTTCTCCTATCCAGGGACATCACCATTCAATCTTGTCAAACTCTAGGCATTTCAGTAAATTTCGAAAAATCTGCCTTGTCGCCTTGTCAGTCTATTATTTTTATAGGCGCCACCTTAGATACACAGACCCTTTTAGCCAGACTCACAGAGCAGAGGGTGTTAGACATTCGGAACCAAGTGTCCCTTCTCTTACAATGTGTCAAAGTCAAAGCCAGACTGGTGTTGAAGGTACTAGGACTCATGGCAGCAGCTATTCCCCTTCTCCCCTTAGCTCGCTTTCACATGAGGATCCTCCAATGGATGCTTTTTACTCAATGGTCCTTTCAACAACTCCCGATGTCCCATACCATATTGATAACTCAAGCATGCAAGAATCAACTGTCTTGGTGGATCACATCACCTCAACTTCTCCGAGGAAGACCCTTCCCTCTCCCCCCCCAGTTGCCACGTTGACAACAGATGCCTCCCTGATCGGGTGGGGGGGGCATTATCAGGGCAGGACAGTCCAGGGCACGTGGCAACCTTTCAAGTGCCACTTGCACATAAATGTCTTAGAGATGAGAGCAGTGCTTTTAGCGTTGCAAGCCCTTCACGACTCTCTTCCCAAGGGGACTATTGCAATTCAAACGGACAACATGTCCGTAGTGTGGTACATCAACAAACAAGGCGGAACCAGATCATACCCTTTATGTCGAGAAGCACTCAGACTTTGGCAATGGGTGATCTCTTCTCAGCGTTTTCTGATAGCAATGCATATTCCCGGGAAATCCAACGTTATTGCAGACAAATTGAGCAGAGCAATTCTCATGCCACACGAGTGGTCTCTAAAGAAGTCAGTTCTAGAAGAAGTATTCCTAAGATGGGGCCAGCCTTGCTGCGATCTTTTTGCTACTCCCCAAAACAGCAAGTGTCACGACTTCTTCACTCTCTTCCCGTTACCAGGCCATCCCACCAGAGACGCTCTAGTCCACGATTGGCCCCGGGGACTTCTGTATGCCTTTCCCCCGTTTCCACTGATACCTCAACTAATTCAGAAAGCCATAGAAACACACAGAAGAACGTAACCTCCCAAACAGGCAGGAGCAAAATCCAAAAGGTAAATCCTTAAAATGGTAGGAAACAGATCCAAAATGGTGTAAAAAGTAACGCTTTTATTTAGAATAAAAACAGCGTTTTCGCCGTAGTACCACCACAGCTTCTTCAGCATAAAACATCTTTTTTTGTAAACCGCCAATTTTAAATAAATAAATTCAATGACGTAATGTCAAAGTATCTAACATTTAAAGGACCAGTACATCCAAATGCACATACTATAGTGTATCATTTACATCAATGGTGTTATCATTTAGTGTCACAATATCAGGGAAACTTCCCACAGATACACAACCATGCACTCGTAGCAAACAAGTCCACTTCAAAGACATAAATTATGTAGTAATATACCTTTGTTGTTGTTAGAACCAGTACCAGTAAATATCCAATAACATGTACATAGTATTATGTTGGAAACTCACTAATTAACTTAGTTCTTAATGAATATTCAATATTAAAATAAAATATAAAATGTATGTAATATATAATAAATAACTAATAAAGTTATCTAAATAAGTAAAAAGTGTACTCCAAAAGTCATTATTCACTAGAGTACTACTACAAGAAGTTATCATGTAACAGACGTTCTATGCATAAGACCCTATTATATTTTCTTCTTCTTTCTCAGGAAATTTCTCATTTTAAGCATGCAATTAATGTTGCAGCTTTCATTAAGCCCTGGAAAGTTAAAAGAATTCAGGCTAATCTGCCATTCCAATTCACGGACTTCTAATAAAATATTGACAGGTCCCCCCCTCAAGGTGTGTGGTATTGAATCTATAGCTGTGAAGTTAAAACTGTGTCCTACATATTTCTCACAATGTTTAGCTAGGGCATTGTCGCATTTTTTTGTTCTAATTGCTTATAAATGTTCATATACCCTATCCTGGAGTTTGCGGTCAGTTTTACCTACATAATAGGCTTCACAGCAGTTGCATCTTGCTAAATACACTATAGACTTGGAAATGCAACTCAAATTAAAGTTAATAAAGTAACTATGTCCACCTATCTGGAAAGTACTACAATTATTGATATGATGACAATATTTACAGAACCCACACTGTTTACATCCCTTCATTTTACTATTATTGTTAGAGTTATTATTACTTTCGAGTATAGACTTCAGATTTCTTCCTCTCTTATATATAAAATTAGGTCTTACACCTAATTTTCTCAACAATTCCTCATTATTTAAAATGTACTGCCAGTTCTTCAATAAAATTATTTGAATATCAAAAGAATCACTGTTAAAAGTGGAAATAAAACTAATCCTAATAGTATCTGCACTCTCGTAGGCTTTATTATTACTTATGCTCCCTAATGTTGTGTTAGTTACATCCAAGTCGGTAGTCAAAGTAAAAACTTCAGTTCCTATAATTCTCTTTTTTAAGAGAGGGAGAAACGTCCCATTCAATCTTTTGTTATCAACTTCATACAGAAGTTCCAAAAATAAGTCTAAAGGGTAAACCAAATTAAATATAAATATCATTGTAGACCAACTCAATAAATTACATGCTCTGAAGACTGATTACATGAATAGATCTGCAGCTGTGGGACTGCATACATATCTGCTGACCTCATCTGCTCTAAACAATCTTGAAAGTTTTAAAACATGAGTAGATGAAGTCTAAGACGTCCACTCTGCTTAGTATAGCAGAATCATTCAACTGGCAAGCAGGAATGGAAATCAAACCAGAAATAGGCCAAATTTGCTATGGGAAAGGCGCACTGCTTCTTATAACTTAGTATGTCTACAACTGTCTAAAACTGATGCTTCTAACAACAAGTGCTTACAGAGAAGTTTGATAATGTAAAAAACAACATATGTAATGTTTATACAACCTGCATACAATCTGGCATAAGGATCAGTATGTAGAGGTTTTTTTTTAGAATTCTTTAAGGTATTTGAAATGGTGGATCACAGCATGCTACTGTTTATTGTTTGTACAATGAGCTTTTTTGAAATAAATGTAGAGTGGCTGTCTTCCAAATGCTAATTGAAGCTGTAGGCAATCAGAATTGCAGAAACTTGGTTACCTACAGCTTGTGCACAGCTCTGCATCAGCTTTCAGATGTGGCTTCTGGATACCACCAGACTGTTTTGGTTCTGAGTATAGTTTGCCCTCGTTTCCCATTAGATGAAGCATAGTCTTCAAAGTACTGATACTGGTATACTTATCCCTGTTTGGCCCTGGTTACGAACCTGCATTAAATCAAATGTTGTTAGATCAAGGTATAATGAATGAAAACACCTTTTGACAATGTCTTGAGGTTGCTCTTTTCTAGCACTACTGTGTGACCTTGGAGTTGGCATATACAAGTTAAGGGGTGTGGAGAGTCTTTCCCCTACATGGGTTGGGGGGGTGCAGGAGGACTTTACCCCTCTCTAAAAAAAGCCTGGTTTTATGATCAGTGAAAGTGATATTTAGATTTTTTCCATCTGAACAGCTTTCAAGTCAGAGTTGTTTGTTGGAATGAAATGAATCTAGCCTTTGAATTGCTTATGCTTAAGATTTGCTGATGTGTTATCACATGTCCCTTTTCTGCCGTAAAAAGCCTACAGGGGCTGCTTGTGTTTCCATTAAAACAGTTGTAGTTTTTTCTTCTCTGGCTTTTGCATATCAGTTTCCAAACCTCAGTGCCCAGATTGAAGCACTTTCATAAACATGAAGTTGAAATTGTTATTTAGTTTGTTTTGTTATTGAACAGTGCTGCAGACAGGAAGAGGTAACCTTTTTTCTTCCTGCAGTCTTTTTCCTTTCTCCATGGTTATGTGACCATGGAACTATTTTATTTGAGTTAGGGGTTGGGTTAGTTTTACTCTGACTTTCATGTTCTTGTAGCAACAATACAGATTTCTTGATAATTGAAGCTGCAATCTTTCATCACAGACAAATTTATCTCTGAGGAAATAGAAATATGTACCTTTTTTATACAAGGCCGTATCCAACAATATATATATATATATATATATATATATATATATATATATATGTAGATATATATATACATATATATATATATATATATATATATATACATACATATATGAATTATTCTAGATTCAGTTAATTTTGACACAGACGTAATTATAACCCTAACTGGTGGGTCATTCTAGTAAGTTCCACAGTTTCAAATAAATTAAGTGTTATTTACAGAACAGCCATATAAAGCTAGAATCTCAAAGTAAAGTACACCATGTCTTGTACATTGTACAAAAATTGAAGCAGTGCATAAAGAAAGCTATGCAAATGATCTGCCTGCAAAGCTCCTGGTTGGTTGATATCACAGTGTTTGAATGACAGTCCAGGCCACAGGTCCGTGTAAAGCCTTCAGTTACTGAACTGGTGTCCCTTCTCATGACAACAATTAACAGCTTTCATCTCTTGAGACAGTGAAGCAGACAATCCCTGCAGTAAATGCAGTGAAGGAATTTACTCTCAAAATAGGACATTTTATATTTTTTTTAACTTAAGGCAACCCATGTTTCTTAAATAAGACGTTCTTGGAACTTTACCTGTAGAAAGTTATTGCTTTCAAGAGAGTATGTCACACATGTGCAGAAACTCATATGCGTACACACACACACACACACACACACACACACACACACACACACACACTTGCACATGCGCACACACCCCAAGCAATTGCAGCCACTTTATTGACTGCACACCTCAAATGTGGGTCTACTGTATGCGCTCGAAACACAATAAATCTGAATCCAAATAGCACGACACATAAAGAGTGAACCGAGAATACGTCAAATGTACTAAAGTGCGAAATTTAAAACCTCGAACCATCATAGTCGGCCAACCCACCACCCACAACACACTACCTACCCAAACACAATAAAAAAAACACATACATACACTAACCAAAACCCTACTTCTAACCCTAAATTAAAGCACCAAAACCCTACTGCTAACCCTACACTAAACCCCACATACACAACTATCTATGCACTATCCTTAACCCTCCCTAACCCTAAGTTCTGTAACTATCGCACACTTCCCCTACGGAGATATACCCAAACAGACTAAATATTCCACACACATACACTTAACAAAACCCTACACTAAACCTTACATACATTACCTACACAAAACCTTACATACACTACCTACCTATGCACTTACCTTAACCCCTCCCTAACCCTAAGGTCCGTAACTATCGCACACTTACCTTACGGAGTTATACCGCAGATGGGCCAACTATGCAAATTTGATATTTCCACTTTCGCGGTTTCATTCGTTCGACATATTCACAGGTCACTCTTTACATGTCGCGCTATTTGGATAAGGGTTTTTCAGCTTTCCAGCTCATAAAGTAGACTCCTCAATGTTTCATTCTGCTCAAGTGAATGGAAGAATGAATAAATAAATAATTTTATGTCCATACTGACAGACACAAAGCACTGCAACTCCTACATTCACGGTAGAGTGCGCTTACACACACATACACTCACTCAGAAATATATTAACTTTGTTGACTATGCACTGCTTTGATAGTGGTTGATCAAATGAGTGATTTGATACAAAAATGATAGCTGCTTTAACATATTTTAGCTCATTGCTGTCAGATGCAGTCTAAACCTTTACAAAACTTACTGTAAACCACACACACATGATCTTTATATTGTAATTTCTGCTGCAGTCTCTTGTCTTAGTGCCTCTTTCTTTTACTTTTTCTTTTCCTGCCCACCAATCATGGGCTTTTAAGAGTCCCTGTTAATGGAGAGAAAGGGTAATTGTAACTTCAGTACAGGATTTCAGTCTTGGTATATGAATGTCATGCCCAAATAAACATTGTTCTTTTTAGTGGACTCTCCCTCTGCATTCATTCCCCATTAGGAATGTCCGGTGTCCCGTGGGTATTGCTGATTTTCCAAGACCATTTTCCAAACAATAATAAATACTGGGGGTATGGGTTTATTTAACATTTACTTTTTTAACTAGCTAGGAAAAATTTCACAAACCCTTTTCCGTCATAACTCAGACTAGATTGATTAAACTAAAATAAACTAAAATAGTTACATTAATTTAAATTTCTGCACCAACTAAAGCTGCAGCTCATATCAGTGGAAGTAATATACATACTGAAAATGAATTAAAGAAGTACTGTACATGATGCAGTCTTGGAGGCTCAGGTGCACATTGGTTGTGTTAGGCATGTACAGCAACTAAAGATCTCAGCAGTGCTGAAGTAGAAGTTAAGGAAGTACAACATACAGTAAGAGTACAACAAATAATTTGGATACAATTAAATAATGATATACAACAAATGCAGTGGTATATGTTCTTTGAAATAGGTGGATTGGTATTTCTTTTAGTCAGTTAGATCACTTGTAGCAATGGTTAACCAGGAAGGAGTTATGTTAATTTAGTGAGGAGTAAGTAAAGTATAAAGAAGCAGAGTAAGGATTAGGACAGTGGTCAGTATGGCAAGGATTAGGATAGAAGTGAGTAGAATAACAGGAGAAAAATGAGTAGTATAAATGATTAGGAGACAGACGAGTGAGAAGAGTAAAGATTATGAGAGAGATAAGTACAATAAAGATTTGGAGAAAGGAGAGTATGGTAATGATTCAGAGACAACTGAGTACAATAAGGATTATGAGAGGAGTGTTTATGGTAAGGATTAGGACAGTGGTCAGTACTATAAGGATTAGGAGAAAGATGATCAGAGTAATGATTAGGAGAAAGATGAGACGATTAAGAATTAGTTGTTGACAAAGCAGTTCCAAGTGGGTTGTATAATATTTATACATAAACGCTAGTTAGACCACAGTGAGAAGCCTGAATGAGATAATGGAAACATGGCTGTAGCACAATCCACTTTTCCAACATTGATTATTGATAGTATACCTTGGCCTGCTATTTTATTGTCATTTGTTATGGGGTAAGAAGACTTGTTAATAAACAAGCCCCTATATGTTGTGTTATTTCACCTTTATGTATTATTCAGAAATTTTTAAGTTATTTATTTTATTTTGTTATGTTGACCTAGACTCATACCTCTCAACTGTCAACTTATTTCATAAAGTCTAGAATTTTGCCTAATATTTTTGGTCTGTTCCTCATAAAACTTCTGTTTTTTTCTGGCAAATCACTGGGATGTTCTGAGGATTAAAGTCAATGGATACTTAACACACATTTGAGTTTCAGACTTGACATCCTTCAGAAAATGCACGCTAACACAAATCTCGTTATTCTAGCAACTTTCTAAGTTTATAAGAGCAGCATTTAAAATGTACCCCTATTTGGGGTCTTTGTCCCCATTATGTAAATGCGCTAAGAGGTTGAAAGGTATGGACTCTGGGCAAAGCCATCTTTCAGAGGGAACACAACTTAAAAAGCTCCACATGGAATATAATATATCAAATGTCTACATTAACATTACAAAAGGAAGTTAAAGCAGCTGAAAATATGAACAAGATATTTATATAACTCTACTACATGTTGTGGTGTCATGATATTTTAAAAATAGATGACTTTCTTAGTTTTGGAAAAAGACATCGTGTACAACAAAAAATGAGAAAATTGTTGCTACAGAATACAATCCTCTGTCTGTTGTTTCTAAGCTATCAACAAACAAACGCATAATACAAATATATTAATTTATTTGTTAGTCACTAACAAGAACTGTACTTGACACTGTATTAGTCTCTTGTTATTACTTGACATGCCAAGTACCTACATCTTGTAAACAAACTGCTCAAAAAGGAGAAAATACTTGATGCAAGTTTGAGAAACATTGCATGAGAGGGGAAAATTTGTTACTCAAACTCACACCTTGGGCAAACTTGTAGAAATAATTCAATAGCGTTCTGAAATGATTACCGATTGTTGAGTTATTGAAGTCAGATTATTCCAGTAAGAAGGAACTGCATTTCATCTGTTCATGGTTATGCTTGCAGCCAAGTTCTGTAATGACCTCATGAACAACCACTGCCGTATAACGATGTTACTAGGCAGGTGGAGGGGATAGATGCAGATTGCCGTCTTTTTTTGGTATCAGAAATGTACTTTATGAGATATTTTAGAGCCAGACCATGATGAAAAGAAGCCAGAAAGCCTGAATCAAATCGTGCTACTCTATTTAAGCAGACACCGACTTCTGGTAGATATTGTTTTTTACGATCATCATGAACCAAGAAACCATACAATAATGAAGTCATCAGCTTGAATATAGTGACAAAAATATTGCTACAGTTTGTACTTGCCTGCACAGAGTGCTTCAGCGCTCGTGTTTTACTAAAAAAAAAAAAAAAAAAAAAAAGAAAAAATGCTTCCTTTTTACTGTAGCAATCTAGCAAACACTTGCTACAGTTTACACCCTGCCTTCACAGAGCGATACATTACATTTCAGTTTAAAAAAGAAGAAAAAATACTTTTGTTTTTACTTTTAAACTGTAGCAAAGTGCTAGCAACAGTTAAGACCACGCAGAGGGTGCTATGGCACTGAGGTTTGTCTGCAAATTCTTTCACGTTCGGCTTTTTCCCGCAAATGCAATACCGGCTTTTAAATACCGGTATTACATTAAAAAGCAATTGGAATCATTGGATCGCGTCTGGGACTGTCATGCATATGTTTCAACTGTCCAGTTTTTGCAGAATGTCCAGACTTTTGCCTATATTTTTGGTCAGTTCCTCATAAATTTTGTGTTTTTATGGCAAATCACAGAGGACTGAAGCCACTAAATAATGACATATAGCTGCATTTCAGATTTCAATGCTTTCAGAAAAAAATGCACGCAAACAAAAATTGTTATTCCAGCAGTTTTCAACTTATATAAGCAATATTTAAAATATGTCCCTATATAGGAACTGAAGCAACAGTCTTTCGTTTTCTAGAGGGAAAACAAAACTGGAATGGTAGGATATTAAGGTGGGTGGGATTATTATAACCTCATTCATGATGTCACAAAAAGGGAGGTGATTAGCTAAGTGGGTGGCAGTGTTTTCAGCTTCGGTCCGAGATAGAAATGTAGTTTTAGTAACGAGATAGTGTCCCTTTAAGGAAGCAAATAACACTCCTAGTGAAGTCCTCCAAAGCTAACTACAAATCCAAATTAGCTTCCCTAAGGATAACCACAAGGCATTCTTTAGTTACCTCTGTAACCTCAAAGGTAAAGCCCAGATTTGTGCTGAACTTATAATTAATGGTACTAAATGTACAAAACCTGTAGATACAGCAAACCTGCTGGCTGACAGGTTCATTGAAAACTTCACTCCCCTGTCCCGCCACATATACTCCAAAGCATCTCTAACACCTGTCCCCCACATAGTATCTCTGAAGAGCAGGTCTAAAACACCTTCTCCAAGGCCAAAGACATATGGGACCAGACAACATCCCAGGCTGTGTAATACATGGGTTAAAACAGGAATTAGCATCGCCGTTGAGCACACTTTTCAGTCATAGCCTAAGCACTGGCTTCATCTCAGTGGAATGGAAAACAGCTACCCTCATCCCTTTGCAGAAAGGGGGTGCATCCACGGACTCTGGGAACTATAAGCCCATTAGCCTGACCAGCCTTATCTGCAAGGCCATGGAACAAATCGTCACGTACCTTATTAAGAAAAAGATATAGGAAATCTCCAAATGCTTGACCCCACCTGGTTTGGCTTTTTCAGGGGGAGATCATGCCTTCTTAAACATGGTGGACTTGAGACAGTCACCAAAGCCATAGATGTGGACAGATCTGTGCAGTGGCCTACCTAGACTTAGCAAGGCCTTTGACACAGTTCCTCACTCAAGCATCATTGATAAGCTCACCCAGCTGGGTATCAATCCATATATTGTCAGGTGGGTTGCAAATTGCCTCACTGATAGAACTCATATGGTCAAAATAGGAGACACCACCTCCTCCAGCAGACCTGTAACCAGTGGTGTTCTACAGGGATCGGCTCTGGAACCCCTACTGTTTGGAATCTACTTTTCCTAAGTACAGGCTAAAACTAAAGGACTGCAGCTGACAATGTTTGCTGATGATTGTAAACTGGGAGTGATCACTGAAACCCCTGGCGATGTCAAAATCCTGAAAGAAGGTCTTGCGCAGAATAATCACTGGTGTCAAAGTCATGGTCTTAAGCTTAATGCAAAAAAATGCATTATCATCCCCTTCAGCAAGGGTGATGTTCCTGCAAACTATCACATCAATAGTAATACCCTAAGCACATAGTCAGTGGTGAGAGATCTGGGCACACAGGTCGACAGCAAACTTAACTTCAATCACCATGTCTCCACAGTGGTAAGAAGGACATTTTATATTGCACATCTCATAAGAAAGGGCATTGCCTCCAGAAAACAAAGAGGTTATAACCCCCCTGTACTCTTCAACAAAGAGGTTATAACCCCCCTGTACTCTTCCCTTATCAGGCCAATAATAGAGTACAACACTCCATTTGGTATGTTCCTTTCCAAACACTTGCAGCAGTTGGAGAGACCACAAAGATTCCTTACAAAGAAAATATACGGTCTTCAAGATCTGTCTTATGTGGGCAGACTGAAATCATTGTCACTTTACTCTGTGTCATACAGACTTCTCAGAGGTGACCTCTGCCTTGCATATAGAGCAATCTCTGACCCAGCTTTAATGGAAATGTTGCACATTCACAAGTCAAATGGCACATGGGTCACCCACTCAAAAGACCTTAACCTGGTATGTGACATCAACAGAACTTGCTGGAGAGACAGATTTGTCTCAGAGGTTGCCCCACCTTTGGAACAAGCTTCCTATTCACAGGAGCAGCCTTAGGTCAGTTGGTGCCCTAGGCAAAAGGCCTCCACGGCGCCCCCCACCACACTACCTGGTGCCCCCATCCTGGTCTACCTACTCAAATAAATACTGAAAAAGTGCTCCAGCTAGAGTGGCGCCCTAGGCGGCTGCCTAGTTGGCTTATGCCTAAGGCCGGCTATGCCTATTCATGTTAAACAAAGCCCCTCATTGGCCCTATTAAACATAATTTGGACAATTGGATGGGTAACCTGAAATTCACCCCAGGAGTTCCACCTGTGTTTCTCTTAGATAGGGGCAGTAGGTGCTGATTTTAGTGTCTGCTTGAACTAGACACCCTTGGGAACACGGGTTGAACTTAGCTAGGCTTGTAAGGACCCAGGTGCAATTAGCCTAGTAAGCTCCTATGATCCTATTTAATTTTGTTTGGGTTGAAGCTTTTTGTTCTTTTTGAAGATGGAAGAGGTTTTGGCTAGGATTGGTTAGAAAATAAATATTTTGCAGACAGTGAATAACATACAACTAATTAGTGGAGGAGCTGAGAAATAGCATTTCTTATTTAATTACTAATATTTAGTGGCATCTGGTTTAGTAGTAGTGCTTGTTTAACTTGCTGTTCTGTGCCTGACTATTGCTGGTCTCTGCTTTTGATTGTTCCCACCCTCCTGCTCTTTGGCAGTTGTGCTTTTAAACTTGGTGGTGTTTGAGTTGCACGCTCCTACTATAAATCTGATTTTGGACACTCCTCCCAGTCTCATCTCATCAGCACATTCTACTGAGAACTGAGAAATCAACTAGGAAGCCCTCCTTAGTCCCTTAAACTTGAATTATCTTCTGTTTTCTACCTTTCCACTTAATTAAAATGCACTTTATTCTTCTGCTTTTACTGTATTTGTGTTATTAAAGTGTTTAATTGCATTTAATCTGCTGCATTTATTACCGCTTGCTAGTAGCCTGATTACATTGTAAATGCTATTCTAAGTTCCTTAGTTGTGATCTAAGCAAAGAAGGTTTATGCTCTACACTCTTGAGGCAGGAGAGGTAGCTTATTCCCTTCTGAGTTGTGAATTGCTGGTTGAAGGCTTGTTGTGTCTGTTATTCTAAAAGTGTCTTAATTCTGGTTTAAGTATTTGGGCTCTAAACTAATTATTTTACATTAAGAAGGTTTCTGGTCTACATTCTTGTGAGACGAGAGGGTAGCCTACACTCATCTGAGCTGGAAATTGATGGTGAAGACTTGTTGCACTTGTTATTCTAAGTATATTTGTTCTGGTTTAAGCACTTGGGCTCCAAACTAGTTATTTTACATTAGGAAGGTTTCTGGTCTACACCCTTGTGGCAGGAGAAGATAGTCTATGTCCTTCTGAGCTGGGAATTGCTGGTTGAAGGCTTATTGTGTCGGTATACTAAAAATGTCTTAGTATAGGTTTAAGAACTTGGGTTCCAAACCAGTTATTTTACATTAAGAAGGTTTATGGTCTATACTCTTGTGGGAGGAGAGTGTAATGTCCACCCTTCCGATCTGGAATTGTGTTTCTTCATTCAGTATCTGCATGTATTGACCTTTTTTAACATATTTAGTTAGAACTGCTACTCTCCCACAGCACAGCATCACCTAGATGTGATCTGTATAGTCACCAATATTTTGCAGTGTAATTCCTCTTTGTAATCTGTGTAGACATCAATCTCTCACAGTGCAAGTTTCCCTTAAAATACTCTTACTGTACAGACAGATTTTTTTAACTACTAGATCATCTTGTTTGCACATAGCTGAAAGTTGCTCATCAAGCTCCTCATCTTATTGTCCTATTCAGTATTTAAATTACTCTCACTCCTCTCTAGTAGATTAGTAGCCACAGATTTGTACTTTTTGACTCTTTCTTTGGTCAATCTGGTTGAGATTTGCATTGTAGCAATTGCCTCATGTACACTGGCAACCCACTTATTCCTATTAAAACAGATAAAGTATGTGAGAGGTGTAAATACACTTTAATGCTGGAGATGAAGCTTTCATATACAACCAAAACTAATCCTATAGAGGTTGTTGGTGACACTTGCACCATACATACTGCACAGGGTAAAGACCCTATGTATAAAACTACTTATGCTGAGCCACTTATTAACGTTCCTAAAACCCTAAGACCTCCTATACAGCACAATCAAAAAAAAGTCCTCGGCCATCATGTAAACACTCCACCCACAACTACACATTGGAACACTGTATCCATTGTCTCTACTGCTAATCCCATAAGTCAAACTAGTGTACAGCCAAATTTCCTGGTCACTGATGATTCTTTAGTGTGGCACACTGATGTCCCCCCACCACCACCACCACTAGAATGAGTAAGCAGAGAGTCATGGTTAGCTGCCTTTCTGGGTCTAGGATCCATCAAGTCACACAGGTACTCTGGTCATTGAACCACAGGTACCAGTATGACTCTGTCATAGTCCAGTTAATGACCTGAGATGTACCTTCCTTGACTACATGAAACAAGACAAGATTTAGCTCTCCAATTATGTATCTCAGGCAGACATAAGCCTGGGACTGACTAGCATACTGCCTTTTCAAGGATGATGCCATGTTACCAACAGAAAATGATTGATTTTAGCAACTGGCTTAGCATCTGGTGTGAATCCGAGAGGGTACAATATTTGACGGCCTGGGAGAACATGGTTGACAAACCACACTGCTTTGCTAGGGATCATCCATACTTATCTCCTGTAGGCTTTTGGATACTGGCAAAGAACTTTTCCACCCCCATAGTGCAGTGCCTTTTTAGGCAATGCCAAACTGATAAACCTCAGAACTTAACTGAACCTATGAAGGAACATCTGAATGTAGTACTGCTCAGTATTAGAAGTTTTAAAAAGAAACTCCCCTCCCTGCAAGCTTTCCTGTCCCTGGATAGTTTAGATATCTGTGTAGTAACAGAGACATGGCTTAAAGTCACAGAGAGTACCCCTGCAATACAAGATTATAATGCTTTTCACACTTTTATACTAGCTACTGCATAGGAGGGAACTTAAGGTGGAAGAGTCTCAGTCTATATTAAAACCAGCCTCACATCCAGATTAGTTAAAGTGTATAACCCACTGGAACTCATACATGTGCAGTTCACCATAAACAAGGTCACACACCATATCCTTGCAACTTATAGGTCCCCCTCCATGTCCCAGGAAACCCATATTCCTTATCTCAATGTACTAGAGTCCCTCATCATTCAACCCAATATGATATTCATAGGGGATCTCAACTACACCTCTACAGATTGGGAATCCTGTACCAATTCTATTGCAGAAGGCCAGTGATTCCTAAACTTTGTTAATACAAATATCCTGGAACAGTTGGTCCAATCTATCAGGGTGACAAATATCCTTGGCCTTGTATTCACAAACATGGGGAGCTGATGTTCCTCACCCAATGTAATGTCTTCACTTGTCAGATCTAACCATAAGGAAGTATTGCTTGAAATAAAAATTAAATCTGGGGATCCAGTGAAATCAGAAACCTTGAGGAACTATTCCAAAGCTAACCTCTCTCTATTAAACAAAACCTTTGCTAAATTCCAAGCACCCCCATACCCATGTGCCAAGCTATTTACAAAAATATCTGTATAGCCATATTGATAGCTGTATGGAGTGAGATGTGCCCACTTGTATTAAGAATAACTTAAAATCAAAAAACAAGCCACACTGATGGAATCACATCATCAGTCAGTTATACAACAAAAGATAAAAAAAAATCTTGGGCAAGAGTAGGAGGAACAAAGCCATACATACTAAAGCCCCCAGACCAATCTAAACAGGCAGCTAAGAAGATTAATTTATACTTCAAAGGCTAAATTTGAAGAAAAGATTGCGTCTCAGGCAATGGACAACCACAAAGCTTTCTACAGCTATATCCATAACCTCAGAGGAAATACACAACAATGCGCAGAACTTATTTTAAATGGCATCGCCCACACTGAACTGGAGGCTGTTGCCAACCTTTTGGCTGACAGGTCCATCTCAAATTTCTCCCCCCACTTCCCACAATAGTCCAAAGGAAATACCACATACTACAATCCCCCCTAAGGCCAAAAACACTGCATGGAGTGCCAATAACATCCTTTTCCTTTTTCCATTTGGATGCTTAATAAATAGCATGAAACATGACATCTCTGGTCCACTTAAATCACTTTTCAGCTGGAGTCTACAGTTAGGTTTTGTGCCCAAGGAATGGAAGATGGCTGCAGTGATTCCCCTGCATAAAGGAGGTCCAACCACTGATCCAAGTAATTGCAGGTCCATAAGTCTGACTGGCCTCATATATAAAGCCATGGAAAGACTGATCATGGATATGATAAATGAGGACATAGGTAACCTGCAAATGCTGAACCCATCACAGTTCAACTTTATTAGGTAATAAAGGTAACCGCCATGAAAAACTTCTCCAAAGCTAGCTTTGGCCTCCTAAAAACAGAGGTGGCTAACTTCATGGCACCCATGCAATTGGAGAACAGCTGCATGACCACTGAATCATACACTAATGCCCTGTGCGAACACGTACACAAATGCATGAATCTCGCCATACCCAATAGAACCGAGACACTCTCCTCCAAAAAAAGGAAGCCAATCTGGTGGTCCCCTGCCATAAACAAACTCTACACCAGAAGGAGGAAACAGATAAGAAATAAGGTGAAGTCCCAAGACTGGAAAAACTCCCTTATCGGCCTCAACAAAAAGTTGAGATTCCTCACCAAATCCTCTAAAGCTAGCTATGAAAACAGAATTGCAGCAGATAGTAAAAACAACCACAAGGCCTTCTATAGTTATGTAAAGAATCTCCACTGCAATACCCAGATTTGCTCAGAGCTGTTGCACAATGTCACCTCCTATACCGAACCAACAGATATTGCCAATATACTGGCCAACAGATTCAGTGCCAACTTTACCCCTCTCTTCCCCACCAAAGGACCAATCACAATATCAGTAGATTGCCAGGCACCCAATATTACTGCTGCACAGGTTAAAACAGCACTGTCCAAGGCCAAGAATACACCTTCTATGAGACCTGACAATATCCCTGGCTGTGTTCTACATGAACTAGAGAGTGAACTGGCACTTCACCTGTGTGCCCTGTTCAATCACAGCCTCACCTCAGGCTTTGTCCCTACCGAATGGCACACTGCTACAGTCATCCCTCTCCACAAAGGAGGAGCGACTACAGACCCTGGGAACTATATCCCCATTAGCCTGACAAGTCTGATATGCAAAGCTATGGAATGCATCATCATGGACCTAATAAACAAAGATATGGGGGACCTCCAAACTCTGGATCCCACACAGTTTGGTTTTGTGAAGGGTAGATCATGTCCGCTCAACCTAGTCAACTTCTTTGAATCAGTCACCAGAGCTGTGGATGAAGGCAAGGTGGTTCATACAGCCTACCTTATTCTGGCCAAGGCCTTTGATACCATTCCCCACTCAGGAATCATATAAAAACTCACTAAGCTAGGCATCAACCCCTATATCACTAGGTGGGTTGCAAATTGGCTCAAAGATAGAACCCACAGTGTGAAAGTAGCTGACTCCAAGTCAGACTGTCAACCAGTCATGAGTGGAGTCCCACAGGGTTCGGTCCTGGGTCCTCTCCTGTTTGGTATCTACTTCTCTGAAGTCCAGGCCAACATGAAGGGACTCTGGCTGACAAAGTTCTCAGATGATTGTAAGTTGGGAGCAATAATTAACTCCCCAAGTGATGTTGACATCCTACAGAAAGGCCTCACTGAGACCAATGACTGGTGTCAGACCCATGGCCTTAAGCTCAATGCCAAAAAATGTGTCGTCATCCCCTTTGGGAAAAATCCGGTTCCCATGAATTACCACATCGATGGTAGTCCACTGAACACATAAGGAGTCATAAGAGATCTGGGAACACAGGATGACAGCAACCTCTCTTTTGACCACCACATTACCACTGTGGTCAGAAAGTCCTTCTATGTGGCACATCTCATTACTAAGGGTTTTGCATCCAGGAAGTAAGAGGTCATTGTCTTCCTCATTAGGCCAATCGTTGAGTACAATGCCCCATTTGGCTTGTACCTCACTAGACACCTACAACAACTGGAGAGGGTGCAAAAATACCTCACAAAGAGGATCTTAAGCCTTAAACACTTGTCCTATATGGACAGACTCAAAAACTCCAACTATTCTCTGTCTCATATCACCTACTTAGAGGCGATCTCTGTTTGACTTACAAAGCCATGTCTGACCCAGCTCTGTTAGAAATGCTACATGTAAAGAAATCCCAATCCCTCCGCACTACACACGCTAGAGACCTCAACCTCATTACTGCAAACAGAACAAGCTGGAGGGACAGGTTTATAACCCACAAACTGCCCATGCTATGGAATAGACTTCCCATACATGTCAAGCGGAGTACCTCACTGGCCCTCTTCAAGAGCAATCTTGATGAGTGGATGGGAAATAGCAAAATTCACCCCGGGGATCACTCCAGTGGCTCTACTTGACAGAGGCACTGGGAACTAAGTTTGGGTGGCACAATGCCCGGGTAATCCTATGGGCTAGGCTTGTAAAAGCCCCAGGGCCATTAGCCTAGTACACACCTATGAACCTATTAAAGGAAGGTCATGGCTGTTAAAATCTGGTGGTCTTTTTTGAGAGCCTCACCAAAGTATTGGATTAAGACAAGATTGTGCACACAGCTTACCTTAACCTGGCCAAAACGTTTTGTACAACACCCCACTCAGGCATTATAGGCGAGCTCACTAATTTAGGTATAAACCGTTTTATCACCCACTGTATAGTCAAATGGCTCACTGGTAGGACCCAAGAAGTCAAAATAGGTGAGGTCACTCAGGACTCGGTACTGGGCATGCTCTTTCTTGGTATCTGTTTCTTTGAAATGAAAGCAAATGCTGAAGGTTTATGTTTGAATAAGTTTGCAGAGGATTGCAAGCTGGGAGTTATCATGGACTTGCCTGCAGATACTAGCATTCTTCAAGAAGCTCTATCTCTGACTAACAAGTAAACTCAATGCTAAGAAATGGATAATTGTACCCTTTGGGAAGTCAACCATCCCAGCTAATTAGCATGTTTGTAATACACACCTAAGAGTCAATCCAATGATCAGGGATCTGGGTATGCACGTCGACAGTAGCCTTATCTTCAACCACCACGTGGCCACAGTGGTGAGGAAATCCTTTTATGCTGCACAACTTGTAAGTAAGGGGATGGCATCTAGGTCCAAAGAGGTCATCATCCCATTGTACTCTGCCATTTATTATTTATTTATTTTACAGTTTGTTTACTGGGTAGTCCATTGGGCCAAGAAGAGCCCGGGATGAAAAGCTCCACGAACAACAATAAAATATGAAGACAATGCATTTACATTTATGTAATATTATTGAAGAACGATGGTATTACACATGACAAAAAAATCCACTATTGCAGTAAAAATACAGTCAAAAAAGCAAAAGGTAAAATTACATGCATACACATAAGTCAATTAAAATAAGTAAAATCCATTGGTGCATATTCATGCTAGATTTGTTAAATGTGAAATAACAGGGTTGACATTACAGTTTTGCATGAAATCTTAGCAGAGTTAAAGTAAGATGGGGGATAAGAGGTGTTAATTGTTGAATGTAAGAAGGGTGGGACAGTAAGAAAAAAGTAGACCAATAGTAAGTGTGAGAAATGGGGAAAAAAGAGGTGAGTCATGTGGGATGAGAGCAGGAACATTCCCAGAGGGTTTTGAGATGGGAATGAAGCAGGGTCTTAAAGATAGAGTGGTTATCAGAATGATTGTAGAGTACAATGCTCCCTTCAGTATGTACCTGACCAATCATATGCAACATCTACAGCTACCTCAGAGGTTCCCTACAAAATTAATACGAGGTGCAACAAGCCTGCCTTATGCAGAGCACCTTAAAGACCTTTCTCTCTACTCGGTCTCGTATAGATTGCTGAGGCCTGGCTTATAAAGGCATCCACAACCCCCACACTTATGAATCTCTTGCATATTTGTAAGTCAAACAGTACCACAAATACAAGGTCGAAGGACATGAATTTTGTCTGTGACTTAAACAGAACATCCTGGAGAGACAGATATGCATCCCTAAGACTGCCCCTCCTATGGAACAGGCTTCCCATCCATGTGAAGTTGAGTTAATTTATTACCCAGTTTAAGTGCAACCTGGACCAGTGGATGTGGAATATGAAATTTACACTGGGTATGAGACTCATTTCCCTTATGGACAGTAGTAGCTTATAAATGCCTGGCCCTCATTGCCTTATTTGAATACGGGATATCATTATTCTTTTGGGAAAACATAGCTAGGCTTAGAAAGCCCCCCTGGGTTTTTTTTAAATTTATTTTACATTTGTTAACCGGGTTAGTCCAGATAAGCGTTAGCTCGTTTTCAGTGGAGACCCGAGGAGAAAAGCTCCACAATCAGTATTAACATTTACATACAGTCAGCAAGAAAATGACATTGGCAGCTAATACAGTCACTTAGAGAAGTAACATTTTACAATAAAATTTTACAGAAAACAGTTGAGTGCAGTGTTAGAGATCAAACTGCAAAAAGCATTTACAATAAAATCATACAGAAAATCAGTAGAGTGCTATGTCAGAATTCTTACAACAAAAACTTAGGTACAATGTCAATGTAGGGAAAACAGTGTTCATTATTTCTAAATAGTTATATACAGTATAGGTACAGATGGAGTAGTAAGGTAATGTAAAGGTTAAGCAACGAGACAGAGAGGTAGATGAATATTAAGTTAGACAGCGGAAAAAAGAAGGGATGAGGGACAGAAGCTAGGGTTAGGTAGTTTCAGGGAGGATGACTACAATGACAGGACCATTTATTTATTAGGTATTCCCGAGTGGCCAGTGGTATCCCAGTAATCTATGAATCTATGTCTGCAGCTGATGGTGGCTGGATGTTCTTTTCTGAATGAAATTTACAAAGGCTCATTGCTGAGTATATTTCCATAGTGACAATCTGTCTGAAGGTGTAAGCACTTAATTTTGAGAATTCTGAGTATTCTTTACTGAGAGAAAATGCAAAATTCAAAGGTACAATGGCAAGCAGTGAAAAATTTAAGTTTGAAATTATGGAAAGTGAATAAGAGGTAACAAGCTCCTTAGCAGCCTTAATACTTTAATGCAGTTAATAGAACAGTGTACAATTTAGTTTCATTTAAACATAGCCAGTGCACTTTTATAGGGCTAAAAGTTAATGTTTTATGAAAGCATGCAAGTTGTTTTTCATATCTGGGAGGGGAAGTTAGATAACAAAAGCACAGACAGCAATCAGTGTAAGTGGGAACACAGACTGTAGCATGAGCTTTAGCATGGATAACCTTAATTTTAGATTAGATAATGCTTGTAGGTACAGCTGTCATTTTGAGGCAATTGTTTCATTCTGGAAGGTTAAACTTCATGTTTTGAAGATGTACATAGTTTTATGTGATTGTTCCAAGTTAATAGGGGATGGAGGTGTTTTGTATTTAGTTTTTTTTTTTTTAGGGTTTTCATTAAAGCAGTAAGTCTTGAAAAATGTGACATAGGTTCTCAAATGGAGATGAGAAGAAACAACTACAAAAGATTAGCCTGCCAAACATTAGTATCTGCATGAAACACAAACACTGGGAATACACATTCAAAAAAGCGTCATATATATCATAGGTGGGAACAATAGCTTTTAATCATGATGGCTATGCTGTTCATATTATTCTAGAAAGTGAATGGCCTTATAAGTGTAGATAAAAAGGAAAGAATATTGAACTATATTAAGAAATGCAAAGTACAAATAGCAATGTTGCAGAAGATACTTTGGAAAGAAATGAGCATGTGAATTTGACAAAGGGAGGATTTTAGAATGGATATTCAGCAGATTATCAGGGACAGGGGAACATGGTAGTAATTATACTAATTGATAGTGGGCACCAATAGTGATTGATGAGGGGGAAAAAGACAAAAATGGTAGATTTGTGGTAGTAAGGGCTATTGGCAAGGGAGGAGGATTACAATGGCATGTATTTATATTCCACTGAAAACTGGTATTACGGCTTTTGGGAGAAATAATCAGCTTTCAGCAGGAGATATTATTTATATCTGGAGACTGGAATTTGATTTGCAATAGTGAGGATGTATGAGAGGGATCTAGAAGTGACAAGATAACAGAGGACAATTTCTAAATTTATGAAAATATTTGGTATGGAAGATGTGAATTAAGTGGTAGGAATTTGGACATAATTTGCACATTATTCCCCAAGGTATAATAATTGGGCTAGATTAGACAGAAACTGTATTTAGTGTGAATATATGCATTTAATTCAAAGCTTCATTACACATCCAATAACTATTTCTGATTAGGGTCTATATCACATGAGCGAATTGCACAAATTGCGAACGCTCATAATATCGAACGTACCAGACCTCAAAGTGCATTTTCTGAGATTGCGGTACAGTGAAATAAGGAATATTTGCCCTTTCCTCACTGTAGTGTGATCTCGGAGTTGGAATATATATTTAGTGTGGGGGGTGCAGCCCCCCACAATAGGAAGTTTGAGGTTTGGTATGTTCGATATTATGAACGTTCGCAATTTGTGCGATTCGTTCATATGATATAGACCCTTCTAATTATGCACCAATAAAAACTAAGATGAAAATGTAGGGTAATGAAATAAAAATAAGACATTGGTGCTTTCCCATGTACCCATTAAAAGAGAGCAATTTAAGGAATAGGTAGTGGAAATTATTTGAGGGTTATTAGGGAAGAATGAAATATCTTCAAAGTTATAGCTAGTGACTGGGATAAAATGAAAATGGAGTTTAAAAATAGGGTTGAAATAAAAAAGAAAGAGATATGGGTAAGAAGTAATAGAAATTACCTAGAAGGGCTGACAAAGGTTAAAGTATTGCAGAACTAGAGAAGGAGCAAATGCAGAGTGCTAAAGAGCAAATAAGGGAGTATCTGGATAATATGCATGAGTTTAGAAGGATTGCATCTAAGTAGCTGTTCTTGATAATAACTTGAAAGCACAAAAACTTTTAGCACAATGACTTATGCAACGGTACATTGAAAGGGTTGTAGCCAAACTTATATATATATTGAAAAAGAACTGTGTAAACTGGATCCAAACAAAGCACAGGGAGCAGACGGAAATAGTAACAATGACCTGAGAACACTTCAGCAAGAACTTACGGTATCATTATATCTATTATTCACTAGGCCATATAAATATGGGGAGATTCCTCAAGATTGGAGACATGTGCTTATTAAACCCGTCTTCATGGTAAAGGGGAGTAGAACAAATCCAGAGTCAAATAAATCTTTAAGTCTACTTTCATGTTGTGGAAAAAAATAGAAAAGGTAATATTGGATAAGTTATTGTCAGAACTGTATTGTTTGGGACTTGAAACCATATATCAGCATGGATATGTTAAAAACAGATCTATTACCACCAGTAACATGATGTTCTATAACAATATAATAACAGCTATGAATTAAAACTTGTGCTGTGATGTAATTTATATAGATTTAACTTCAGCATTTGACAGGGTCATGCACAAAACACTGATCAATTAGTACAGCTAAGTATTGATGTACTCTTGATAAGATGGATAGCTGCATGGCTTACAAATAGGACATGGCAAGTATCGTGCAGCAACTGGGCAGGTGAAATCCTTGGTTACAGTCAGGGTGTTCCACAGGGCTCTGTCCTAGGCCCTTACTTGTTTAGATTGTATCTTTCAGACCTAACTTTTTCATCTGAGGTGTTATACTGTTTATATGCAGATGACCTGAAATTGGGTAAACTGATTGCATGTGTTACAGATAAGGCATGTCTGCAAAATAACTTGACTAAATTGACCATTTGGGCACAGGAGAATAATATGCCGATAAATACATCAAAAACTAAGCATATGAGATTTGGGAGACATGAACTGAAAGGTGAATATTTAATACAGCACACAGTGATAGAAACTGTAGACTCATTTAAGGATCTGGGTATATGGGTAGATTCAAGTATGAGTTTTTCTAATCATATCAACCAATTAGTTAATCATAGTTATAGAACTATAGGTTGTATAAAAAGATTTATAAAGTCTAGGAAATCAAAAATGAAGAAGTCATTGTTTGTTAGTTGCATTAGACCCAAACTTGCATATGGAATAACAATATGGAAACCTTATAAGAAAACAAGCATGAGTAAACTAGAAAGAGTACAGTGTAAACATACTAGGGCATCCATGGATATGAAAATTTAAGTTATTATGAAAGACTACAATATCTGAACTTGTACAGTGTCTCTCATAAATATGTAAGAGGAGATCTTATTCAAGCATATAGGGCATTTAGAGACAACTACCTCTGGGAATGTTTGGGGTTATCAAAAAGCACTAGAGAATCATCAGACAACCTATGTAGAAGATTCTATAGAAATGAGAAGTGTACTAATTGGTTCTCTGACAGAGTAACTAATGCATGGAACAAACTACCAAATTACATTAAAGCAAGTACTAGTTTAGATATTTTTAAGAGCAGGCTGGATACTTATTATGGGAACAAGTCTTATGGCGTATTGGCAAGCTAGAAGGGCTTTTAATGCCCATGCTTGAGATATTTGTATGTATGTATATAACAGGAAATCTAAAACCAGAAAAGTAACCAGAGATACTGTAGAGGTTTTAGTGATATTCCAGAAATGTTATAAAAATTGTTATATAAATCAAGAAAGAGTACAAATGGAAATATTTATGGAACACTTAATTATGCCTAGGCTAGAGGTAGACTAGGCTCAATAACAAACATTTAAGATAGGAGGTAATGAGATAAAGACAGTGATGTATAATTAATCTTCAGGAAGGTCTCCAGGAACAGAGGGTATTGTTGTGGAACTTTGGAAATTAGGAGGGAAGAAAGTGATAAAGATCTAGAAGATTTTGTTTAACAGTATTATAAAAGGAGGGGTAGCACCTCCAGCTTGGAAGAAAACTGTAGACCCTTCAGACCCAGCTTCATATTGACCCATTTCGATTTATTAGCTAAAGGAATGGCAGTGGGACTGTCAAAATTGATAGATATGTATCACTGTGTTTTTAGGGTGGGAAGGCAAACATTTGACAACATCAATAGAACAACAATGATCCAGAGAGAAGCAGAATGTAAAAAAAAATACATCTGTTGTTGGTGGGCCTTGATGCAGAGAAAGCATTTGACAGAGTCAACTGGGATTTTAGGAGTAGGACGTTGGAAGCATTTGCATTCCCTGATACCGTAAGGTTAAATAGAAGGATATGTGAAGCATCAGAGGCAAGAATTAAAGTTGGAGAGTTCCTCTCAGATGAGCTGTGTTTGAACAGAGGAACCAGGAAGGGGTTTCCTCTTTCCCCTTTATTATTTGCTTTATATTTAGAGCCATTGGCAAAGAAAATAAGGGACTCAGAAATGTCTTTCAGCTTTTCCCGGTTAGGGGTCGCCATAGCGGATCACCAGTCCGCTTATAATTGACAGTGGATTTTTACAGTGTTGAGTTGCCAGCCCAGCGCCCAACCTTCAGAGAAGGCATGCACGCATTCACACACCTACCTGCATGTCTTTTAACGTTCCGTCACTCTCATGGAGGACATGCAGACTCCACACAGAAGGCACTCTAGCCAAGAATCGAACCTGAGAGCCTATTGCTGTGAGGGGACCATGCTAACCGCTGCACCACCATGGCTTTAAATAAGGGACTCAGAAATACAAGGACATAATTGGTATGATAATCAGGAAAAGTTGGCTTTATTTGCAGATGATGATCTTTTGTACCTGATAAACCCAGAGAAGGACATCTCACTGTTGTGGAAAATTTGGAGACAGTTTCAAGTCTTTTCAGAACATAAAAACAATGAAAATAAAATCTATAGCCAGTTATGTACCCACATACAGATTGGTTCAGCAATACCCATATTTATGGGGACATGATAAGATGAAGTGTTTAGGAGTATGGATTAAATAAAGCTTCTATTATGGCAGCTAAGGATATGTGGGAAGAGACTTAAAAAAACATAATACAAAAATTGAGAAACTGGAAACTCTTATTTATGGATATGGATAGTAAGATACAAGCAGTGAAAATGTTTATAGTCCCTTTAGTCTTGTGTACAAGTGTGGAATACTTTTAACAAACAGCCCAAGGAGAATTTGTGGGCAATAATTAATAAAGAATTGAATGAATTTATCAAGGAGGGAAGGAGGGCAAGAGTTAAGTGGGCTATGTTGATCCTTCCAGTAGAACAAGGTGATTTAGGTTTACCTGAGTTAAAGGGATATTTTAGAGCTACATAGTTAAGGCTCATATACATAATGCAATCAGAAGGTTATAAATCAAAGTGGAAAGGATGTTGCCAAAACAAGTTTGGGAGAGTTCAACAAATAGAGAATGGATTTTGGATACAGATTCTTAAGGAGAATAACTTCCGTAGACAATATTATAATCGTAAACTAGCAGAACGTATTCTAAGAACTAAGCCAATACAAGAATGGAAAAAAGAGATTTTGTCAATAGAGATGACTGCAAGTAGGGGTACAGAAAATAGGAAAGAGGGGGATGGAATTTACTGGAGAAACCTGTCAAAGGAACAAAGATATTGTGAGGAAATAACTCAAGAAGGAAAGGTAACAGACTGGGATGAGGCCAAGACACCATATGGTTTGCAGGCTAGAGACTGCCTTCCCTACCAGGTCTTGATCTCAGAGTACAAGCAAAGAAAAAGGGATAGGGGAATTTGAAGTGAATTGACCTGCTCTGGTAGAATATTTAGTCGAATCTGAAAAAATGCAGCTGTTAAAAAAGGGATAATTAGGAGGTTGTATAAAATATTGAATGATAACTATAAAAATCAAACAAAAAATGCAGGACAAAGCACTTCAAGCACCCAGGAAATCTTCAGCTATTCAGCTTTTTATTAGGGTTAAAACCAGAATGTCGTCTGGTGCAATGACCAAACTTCTTCAGACGAGTAACAGCAGGCACAAAGGCAATTCATATATATATATATCACACACACACACACACACACACACACACACACACACACACACACACACACACACACACACACACACACTTCCCTCTGCTCCCTAATTAAACAATTAACTCATACAAAAACAATTAATTCTATACATAAAATGCAATTTGGAAAATCAGTTTAAAAATCATTCTTTAAAACCAGTTAGTTCATACTAATATTACAAACAATACCACATCTACTACCATAATTGTGGCAACTATTAGTTAGAAAACATGAAACAAAATACCTGAATTACTAGGAACTTAAAAGCCAAAACTCAAGAATTCACTAATCAGAAGTGTATTTAAAGTTCAGATCTTATATTATTCAGCACCTACACTACTGTAAAGGTTGTCACCTAGTGAAAATTAAACCACTTACATACTAAATTAGCCATGATTATCAACCTGGTATAAAGTCAACAATTGTAAAGTGGGTAACCCATATAGCACAACTCAAAAACATTCACATACATAGTCATGATGGGAAAAAAAAGAAATAAAAAACATATATAAATAAATATATGTCATCTATTCAGGCTTTTCAATTTCAGTAACCATTGAATGGAACACCCATCATTAATACCAAGAAAATGATAAGCATCTAAGCATATCTGTGGGTCTACTAAAGCAGTAAAAGCAGTACTACCATTGCAACTGTTGCAGGTGCCTGGTTGGGCATATGACAAAGGGGTGTTGCATTCAGTGGTGTGTCTTTTAATGGCTGAATAGAGTGGCACTGTAACGTCCTTTGACCTAGATGCCATACCCTTGCTAGGAGTTGGGTGACAGAGTGATTTTCTTACTATCTTGGCTACATGTTGGTCAAAGGCCAAATTAGTATCATTATATGTTCCCAAATCCCTTACTACCAGCTCAACTCTGAGATGTTTTATCAATGGAGTAATTAGCCTGGACACTATAATGCATTTCTTCATGTTGAATTTTAATCCATGACTCTGGAACCAATCATTTGTTTGTGTGCGACTCTCTTGTAGGATGTTTGTGTTGTGTGAATCTGTGATAGCTCCCAGTTTACAGTCATCTGTGAACGTGGTGAACCATAGGCCTTCAACATTACCGTTGACTTCTGAGAAATAGATGCCATACAGGAGCAGGCCCAACACAGAGCCCTGGGGCACTCCACTGATGACTGGTATATTGGTGGAAGTAGTCTCACCAATCCTGACTTTTTGGGGCCTATCTGTGAGCCATCTAGCAATCCATTGAGTTATTATGTCTAGTTCTGAGAGTTTGTCAACAATTCAAAAGTGAGGTATTGTACTGACAGCTTTGGCCGGGTCGAAGTAGGCAGTGTGCACCATTTTTCCCTCATCCATAGCCTTGGTGACCCTCTCAAAGAAGTTTACCAGGTTGAGTAAATAAGACCTTCCATTGACAAAGCCGAACTGGCATAGGTTCAATGTCTGTAGGTTGCCAGTGTCCTTTTGGATCATTTCTCTGATAATTTATTCCATGGCATCGCATAGTAGATCTGTCAGATTGATAGGTTTTTAGTTCCTGGGGTCAGTTGGGGATCCACCCTTGTGGAGAAGGATAACTGCTGCTCCCCTCCATTCTCTTGTACATTCTTCTTGCAAGAGACTTCATTTTTTCTGTTTACATCTTTGACATTTGGCTTGTTTCTTTCTGCTCCCACAGAGTTCTCAAAATGTTTTGCTCTGATACTTGCTCATAACAGATGGCAGAAAGTTCATAACTTCCAATAGTCACACAGTTGCCTGATTCAAGCAGTTTCTCTAGTTTCATTAATATTTTGGCAAAATTCTCTTCATTGCTTTCCTATTCTTGAGATTGCTGTTTAAAAATTAGTTATTGCACCATTTCTAATCAAAGTATTTTGAGCTGTACTGAACATCACAATTGACATGATTTTCTCTCTCAGTTTAGATCCATCACATGCTAGATTTTTTCTACAGCTTAATAAAGCAGTTTTTTAATTACAAAATTATTCTGAAAGCTCTAAGTAAATATCCCCCTCCTTCTTAATGGTTGTCACTGGAAGACAATGTGAGTTGTGATGATAGGGACTGCCAGCACAGCTAGATGGGATTTTGTAAATAATTATGTGTTATTTGTGAATATCAAACTGATTTATACAAGATGCTTGTGTGTGTTACAAATGTATTAGAACTGTATGTCATGTGTATATCAAACTGATTTGTACAGGTGTTTGTGTTGAAAAGGTATTTGTAAAGTGCTTGTGCTTGAAATGTATCCAGAGTATGCCCTAATGGAGAGAACAGAAATGTACATGCACTATTAATTGTTTAAATGTATATGTTTTAACAGAGGAAACTGGAAAGTTAACCTCAGTCCATCAAACTTTAAAATATATCTGAAATTAAATAATTTTACGGGCTAGGCCATAAAGATGCTATCTCACAGGTTTCAATGCAGACAGAGACACAAAGTCTGTACTAGAAAGCTTTATGTATTGTCTTTGGGGTGAAATAATTACTACTCTGGAAGCATGGATGTATGAAACTGTTTTATGACTACCAACTCCTGCCACAGATCTGAGTAAAAGCTCTTGGTGTGTGTATTTTTACAGGTAGGTGATAAATCCTGCCTGCTTCCAGGAATGGGGGTTTGCATGGGAATAGAAGTCAGATGATCAAAAGTGATGTAATTCTCCAAGCTAACCCAGAAGTAATATTGTAGCTGTTATTTTGAGGAGTCTCTTAGTGAGACAGAGCATTCTGTATTCTGTCTTGGTCCTGACACCACAAGAAGGAACATTCACCATATCATCCGCTTTGCTCTATTAAGTAAGTAGGAATTAGTAACTCTCTTAGATTCAGTCATGAATATAGAGAAGCTTAGTATAGATATTGTTTTTCTTTATTTGTCTGAGCCTATCCTTTAATGTTATTTTAAATATTTCCTGTGATTTGAACTCTGGTGTCACTGTGAATATATACTTAGTATTTTCTTGTTCTTTATTTATTATTAAGTATATTTAAGCCTTTCATTGTCTCTGATCTTTGTAGAGATATTTAAGTTTTGACAGTACTTGCGTATTTATTTGGTGACACTGTCTGGGCCACTCCTAACAGCCTTGCTCTTGGTCAAACTACCATTTGTATTAATATTAAATTCACTCAGTATATTGGGTACCCTTGTAAGGGCCTTAAAGTAGCTGGTGAAGGGTTCTGTTAGCAATGATAATTACCTTATACTCTGGTAAAAGGAGGCATAGATAGTAAACTTGTGACAGCCTTTCCCAGGTGTGTGTGTGTGTGTGTGTGTGTGTGTGTGTGTGTGTGTGTGTGTGTGTGTGTGTGTAAATCAAATTTCAAAGTGTGTGTGTGTGTGTGTGTGTCGGCTACTTGGGCAGGGACATGAAACACTTGTTGGACAGAGAAGTGTTGGAGGACTTGGCTTGGAACCCCAGCCAAGGACTCAATTCTATAGCTGTGCCAGTGGGGAGTCTTATTGTGAATCTGGAAAAAGAGAGAGGAACCAGCTCCCGGACTGACTATGCTCCCTGTGTGCTCTTAAGGAAAATTGTGCTTGATTGTACTTGATGCACAGAGCTGCATCTGGAGATATTGTGTGTGTACCTGTTATCCTCTCAATGAACGTCCCCCACAGGTTGATTACTGGCCCAGAGGTGGGGCATCACACATTGGTTGGCATTGGTGGGATCACCACATCACATATTGGTGAACAGTGGTGTGGATATTGAACTTCTGTAGCCTGTAAGCAGTTGTCACAAAAGAAGATGTTTGTACTCTCAAGCAGCCACATTGTGAACATTCAGAGTTTCATATCACAATAGTTTTATTTATTTACTTTTATCTTAGTTAGTCAGGGAGAGCAGGCAAGGATGTCAGCAGAGGATTATGGCAAGCTGACAAGGAGCCACTTGGCTGAGATGTGCCAAGCCAAAGGACTGGTGCATCCCAACCTGAGTAAAAGGGAAATAATTGCAGCCTCAATCACAGCTGCAGCACAGACCAGCAACCATGAGGATAACCAGTCTGTTGATGGGGACTTGCAGCTCTCAGAAACATGACAGTTCAACTTTTTCTCAGAGGACTTAAAAATCCATCTAGAGTTAGAGACTTCAACTAGAGGCCAAATGTTTGGAATTAGAATCAGCAGAGAAACTGCAGCAGGAGAAACAAATAGAATTAGAATCAGCACAGGTTTTTGGAGGCTGAAGAAAATGAGAGGCAGAGGCAACATAAGAGGGAGATGCTGAATCTTCACCAGGGTCATGGAGGTAATGGGGAAGGGAATAGCTGAACCCCAGAAGCAATAAAGATCCGCAGATTTCTTCCACACTTTACAGAGGGTGATAATTTTGATGGTTTTATTCATATGTTTGAAAGGGTATGCAAATAGTATAATGTTGACCAAGGGCTTTGGGTGCATTTCCTGACACCCTTACTCCTTGGTAGAGCTGTAACTGCTGTTTCTAAATTGTCTGATATTGATTGTTTAGACCATAACAAAGTAAAGAAATGTTTATTAGAATGTTTTAAGTTAACACCTGAAGCTTATATAAAAAAAGTTTCATGAGCATAGATGCAAAGCAGATGAAAGTGTGTGTGATTATATTGCTGAATTAAGCACTTATTTTCATAGGTGGGTGAGTGGGTGTCAGATCACCACCTTTGAAGGGCTGGCATGCCTTTTGGTGAGGGAACAAGGCCTTAGCACTTTGCCTGAGGACATGAGAATCTGGTTGGCAGATAGGAAATGCAATACTGCAGATGAGCTGGGGACAAAAGGGGTTCCCTACTTAGCAAGCAGGGCATCATTGCACAGGAAAGAGATACCCAGTGCTGCACATGAATATAAGGGAACCCATGGTGGACAGCCTAAGCTGCCCCAACAGAGTCCACCAGTAACAGGCGAAGTCACTAGTTCAGGTACAAGGCCAGGATCAGGGGTTAATGTTTTAAATCTAACCAGTGGGGCCATGTATCATATAGTTGTCCATGGAGACAAGGTAGGGAACAAAAGGTAGGGGAGCCAAAAAGTGGGAATAACAGAATGCCATTGGTAAGTTGTCTGGAGACAACTAGGGTACCAGAGTACCACAAGAGGCTGTATCCTATCTTAGTAGATGGGAAACAGCCCACTGCTAAGAGTGCACAGCCACTGACCTAACCATTGTGAAGCCCGTAATGGTTAAAGAGGAGCACTAATTTTGTGGGCAGTCTACTCCAGTCAGAGCTTTAGGAGGCACCCCATTCCAAATAGCTTTGTCTAGGGTTCACCTTGACTGGGAGGGTGGAAAAGGAAGCAATCAAGTAGGTGTGTTTGAGGATATCTCTGCAGAAGACCTGATAGGGAATGATTTTGATAATGCAGTACCTTGAGTGCATGCAGTTACACACAGTCAGGCTTGGAGACAGGCATATGGGTCTGGTAGCCTGGGGGGACCCAGACAGACTGCACACTTGAAGCCAGGACTGGTAAGGTGGCCATTTCAAGGAGGGAGCTACCCTGTAGCAGTGAGGCTGAAGGTGGGCCACAGCTGCTGGTGGGTACTGAAGTTCCTTTGGATAGAGTGACTGCAAGGGCAGAGATGAGTAGTTGTACCCAGGCTGATAGTGAGGCACCGCTGGCAGAGGATACCAGACTTCCTGTGGAAGGGGAGCTGAGAAGGGTTACAAAGAGAGTTGAGACAGGCTCAGCTCTCAGACCCTACATTACAAAGTTTGAGGGAGGCAACTAGGGAGGTATATGATTCTCAAAGAAAAGAGGTTTCTGTATACTGGAACAAAGGGTTACTGTATAGAGAATGGACTCCTGAGAGAGGGATAGAGGGTGAGAGAATGCAGCTGTTGTTGGTGCCTAGAGCCTACCATCTGACACTTATAGTCATAGCCCATGACATTCCTTTTGCAGTTCATATGGTCATAAAGTGTACCAAAAGACGTATTATGCAGAACTTGTATTAGCCTGGGGTTGCAAGGGATGTAAGAGGGTACTGCAGGACCTGTGAGCAGTGGCAAAAAGTAAGCAAGACAGAAGACAAGGTCATAGCTCCTTTGGTGCCTTTACCTGTGATTGAGGAGCCATTTTAGAGGGTAGCTATGGATATTATGGGGCCTCAGAGTACCCCAAGTTCCACAGGGAAGAAGTATATCCTGGTGGTAGTAGATTATGCAACTAGATACCCTGAGGCAGTGGCTCTGTCCTCCATTGAGGCAGAAAAGATGGCAAATGCCTTGTTAGAGATTTTCAGCAGGGTAGAATTCCCAAGAGAAATACTGACAGAGGTGCCAATTTCATGTCAGACCTGCTGGCTTGTCTGTGGAAGCACTGTTCGGTGAAACACCTAAAGATCACCCCCTACCATCCCTGGACTGGGTTAAACTCTGCACTAAAGACCATGCTATGGGCATTTACAGAGCAGTTTAAGAGAGAGTGGGACAAATATTTGCCCCATCTGCTTTTTGCATACTGAGAAATACCCTAGTAATCCACAGGTATTTAACCCTTTGAGTTGCTGTATTGGCATCAGGTGAGGGGACCTCTATATTTGATTCGTGATGAATGGGAGGGTGAGTGGGAATCCCACTAGGAGTCTGTTGTGGCATATTTATTTATTTATTTATTTATTTATTTCAGTTTGATGACCGGGAAGGTCCACTGGGCTCAGGAGCCCATTTTCAGTGAAAGCCCAGGGAGAAAAGCTCCACGTTACATAGTAAACATTAAGATACAACAGATTAAAATTAAGATTCAAAGATATAGATACATTAAGATACAACAGCTTAAAATTAAGATTCAAAGATACAGATACATTATAAATCATTGGTTACATAGCATGTGAGTCATATGTTGACATGAGTATTTTAGTGGTTACATAAAATCTGAGTCTTGTTATGGCAGTATGGCAGAACAAGTACAAATGTTAGGGAGGGGAGAAAAGGGAAAGCAAACTATTTACAATATTTACATTATGTGCACAAGATAACACTGAAGAAAGAGTAATATCCAGGGGGGAGCTAAGTTGTTAGAAATAGGAGTAGTATGGAAATACAATTTAGAGTAGAGAGAGAAGAAGGCTAGGTGGGGAAAGTGCAATTGCCCTTCTTATTAGAGAAAAAGTAGGAATGGAGTTGGGTTTTGAAGTTGTCAAAATTTTCTGTGGTTCATAATGAAGGAGGGAGAGAATTCCATTTTTTGGCTACGGGAAAGGACAGGAGGTGCTGTCCTGTAGGGCGGTTTGGTTTGTAGACAGTGATTAGGTTTAGGTGAGCAGATCTAAGTGGCCTGTTAGGGGTGTATGGTTGTAGGATGTTGGATAGTGCAGGACATTTAGTAGGGGTAAATAATAGCCTATGGGCAGTAGTAAGTTGAAGGTAGTCTAGATAGTTGGGAAGTTCTAGCCAGTTTAGTAAGTGGAGGGCAGAGCAATGGTGGGAGGAGTATTTGGCTTTGATGGCAAATTTTGAAATTTTATTATAACAACTTTCCATTTTGGATGAGATGGAGGTAGATAAGTTAGTTAGCAGAGGAGCACCATACATTAGTGAGGGAAGACGGTAGGTAATGGCGAGTGTTTGTCTAGTAGAAGGAAAGAGGTAGTGGATGTTTCTGTATAGCAGGCCAAGTTTTTGATGTGTTTTCTTGATGTTTAGTTGAATATGGGTGTCAAAATTTAGGTGTTCATCCATAGTAATCCCAAGTAGTTTGGCATAGGGAACAATTTCTATGGTTGAATTGTTATGGCTTCTAATTTGGAAAGAATTTGTATCAAGAGCGGAGGATTTTGAGGGAGGGAAAAGTAGTATTTTGGATTTGTTAGCATTTAGAGATAGGTGGTTTTGTAGCATCCAGTTCTCAGTGATGGAGAAGGCAGTTTGACTGTATGATTGAAGTTCCGGGAGGTTGGTGGCACAGCAGATTAAAGTGGAGTCGTCTGTGTATTGTACGATTTTAGTATTTGGGATGGCAGAATGGAAATCATTGATAAAGATGTTAAACAGCATTGGGCCAAGAATAGATTCTTGGGGAACTCCAGTAGGGGTGGGAAGGACATTTGAGGTGCCTTTCCTCCATTTTACAGCTTGAGATCTGTCAGATAGGTAACTTGAGAACCAGGATAGGGTATTGTGAGAGAGAGGTTAAGGTTAGCAAGGTGGCTTAGGAGAAGAGTATGGGAGATTGTATCGAAAGCCTTGGAGAGATTTAATAGAACTGTAGAAACTATTTTTCCAGAGTCACAGGCATGGTTGACTATATCTATGAATGAGAGAAGAGCGGTTATAGTGCTATGGCCAGGACAGAAACCATGTTGGGTTTGAGAGATAAGGTGTTTTTTGGTTAGGAAGGGCATTAGTTGGATGTGAATGCATTTTTCCAATATTTTTGATATTGGGGAGAGGATGGCTATGGGGCAAAAGTTTGAGGTATTATTATTTTTACCACCTTTGTGGAGAAGATATAATGGCAGCACACCACAGCTTGTGGACATAAGATTCCTGTATGGATCTGTTGATTAGGATGCTAATGGGGAGGGCGATTCCATCTGCAGCAATTTTTAAGAAGTTAGATGGAATGTTATCTGGGGCATTGGAGAGTGGTTTTAGTTTGCTGAGAAGTTTTTTTATGTAGGAGGTAGAAATTGGTTTAAGTTCAAAAGTAGGGGGAGAGTTGGGTTTAGAGGCTGGGGTAGAGTGACTAACCTGTGTGGGTGGGTTATTTGGGAAGGACTTAGTTCAGCTATAGCGTTAGTAAAGAACCTCAGGACAAGGCTCAGGGAACTTATGGGCTTGGCCCAGGAGAACCTTGCAGAAGTCCAACAGCAGAAAAAGGTCTGGTATGACAGGAATGTTTGAGCCAGAGAGTATGCTGTGGAACAGCAGGTTATGATTCTCATTCCTCTCAGACACAGTAAGCTGCAGGGAGCTTGGGAGGGACCCTTCAAGGTGGTAAGGAAGGTCAGTGATGTTAACTACATGGTAGAACTGCTAGGCAGGAGGCAGAGGCACAAATTGTACCATGTTGACATGATGAAACCTTACCATGACAAGGAGGCCCTTGTGCTGAGTATTTGCAGAAGGAGTCTGAGGGGATCTGGTGGCTGATCTCAGTGAGGCTTGTACTGACACCTCAGTGGAAGGGGGCAGTGTCCCAGCAGCTATCCCCTACCCAGGTTCGAGAAATATGAGCAGTATTGCAGGAGTTTGGGGGCATGTTCACTGGGAAACCAGGGTGCACCCACCCCTATTAAGCAGGCCATTTATAAGGTGTCTGAGAAAGTCAAACAGACTTTGAAGGAGGAGATACTGGAAATGTTGGAATTGGGTAATCCAGGAGTCCAGCAGTCCCTGGGCCTCCCCAGTGGTGCTGGTACCAAAGAAGGATGGCAGCACCAGGTACTGTGTGGAATACAGGAAACTAAATACTCACACCGAGTCAGATGCTTACCCCATGCCTAGGATAGATGCAGCCTTAGAGCAGCTGGGTGGTGATAAGTATCTGACCACTACTGATCTTACCAAGGGCTTCTGGCAGGTGCCCTTGGCTCCCAACGCTAAAGAGAGGTCAGCCTTTCTGACTCCTTTCAGCTATGAATTCACAAAGATGCCCTTTGGGATGAAAAATGCCCCAGCAACTTTCCAGAGGCTGGTAGATCATATCCTAGCAGGAGTAGGAGATTTTGCCCTTGCTTACGTGGATGATATTGCCATCTATAGCCATTCCTGGCAAGTGCACTTTCACCATGTCAGGGAGGTGCAGGGCAGACTACAGAGGGCAGGGTTGACAATTAAGCACAGTAGTGTCAGATGGGTATGGCAGAGGCCTTCTACCTGGGACATAGAATGGGGAGTGGTAAGATCAGGACAGAACCTGCCAAACTGGAAGCCATTCGGGCATGGCATGTCCCTGTTACCAAAAAACAAAGTTTGTCCCCAGTTATAGTACCATAACTGCTCCCCTCACAGAGCTGACAAGGAAAAACTGGCCAGATAAGGTAGTGTGGACACCAGCATGTGAGCAGGCATTCCAGAAGCTTAAAGGAGCTTTGGGAGGACTCCCTGTGTTACACAGTCAAGATTACAGCAAAGAATTTCTTGTCTAGGTGGATGCTTCAAATGATGTGGTGGGGGCCGTGTTCAGACATGTTTCCTCAGAGGGAGAAGGGCACTCAGTGGTGTATCTCAGTCGTTGGCTCCAACCCAGGGTGGAATGCTATGCAGCTGTAGAAAAGGAATGTCTAGCTATAGTATGGGCACTGCAGAAACTTCAGCCTTATCTGTATGAAAGGAAATTCACTGTAGTTATAGACCACGATCCCTTAACATGGGTAAATCGAGCCAGTCAGCAAAATGCCAAGTTACTAAGGTGTAGCCTAGAGTTGCAGGCATATGATATGACAGTACAGCACTGTAGTGGTGTTACCAATGCCAATGCAGATGGGCTCTCAAGTCAGGGTATGGGGTAATGTATTCCCAGATAGACTCATTCCTCTCAAGCAGCATTTCTCAATAATCGTCACTTTAAAAACTAGTTTGAGCCTTTGAAGGGGGGAGAGCTGTGACGATAGGCGGTACTGCCAGCACAGATAGTTGAAATTCTGTAAATAATTATATGTCATTTGTGAATATCAAACTGATTTATACAAGATGCTTGTGTTACAAATGTATTAGAGTTGTATGTCATGTGTATATCAAACTGATTTGTACAGATGTTTGTGTTGAAAAGATATTTGTAAAGTGCTTGTGTTTGAAATGCATCCACAGTGTGCCCTACTGGAGAGAACAGCTGCATCTGGAGATACTGTGTATGTACCTGTTTTCCTCTCATTAACATCCCCCACAGGTTCCAGATGTGAGGACTGAGGCTGCTTGAGGGTCGTCACATGAGTAAAATCTGTTGATACCTTAAGCACACTTAAAACTAAAGATGTGAAGTTGTTCTATCTCGCCATTCATTCTTACTGAAGTTGCCAGTCGGCCTACTACAAAGCTCAAAGATTTCAAGTAGCTCGAGGCCAAGTCCCTATCCCATGATGCACCTAGAGTTACCTCAGATCTAGTTTGCCGCTGCAACTGATCGGAGGTTCTTGCTATCTCGGGCCAGTAAAAACTTTACTATTATTCTATTTCTAAACATTATTGAGATTTTATTGTTAAAATAGTTAGATATTTAAGTTAGATAAGCTCTTATAGCTTTATCTGCAGTTTTCCCTTTCCTTGTGTGCCTTTTCATAGCTATATTTGACCTCATTTTTTTCATAGGCCTATTTAAATTTTCTGACTAGAAGTTGTTTATTCAGTGACCTTTCTGTCACCCTCTTTCTTAGTCATAGTATTGTGTGATTACTTAGTGACCTTTTGTAAAAATTTTATAACTGTCAGTTAACTTGCTAGTGTGGAATTTAGTGATTTTACACTTATTAATATTATCTGCTTAGATAATTTGTGTGTGTGTGTGTGTGTGTGTGTGCTTGTTAGCCTTAGTTTGAGGGCTTGTATGCTTAGATTTAGCCTGTTTTTTATTAGAAGGCTTATTAATAATTCATTGTAGTTAGCCTTAGTTTAAAGGGCGTGTGTGTGTGTGTGTGTGTGTGTGTGTGTGTGTGTGTGTGTGTGTGTGTTTATAGTTAGCCTGTTTTTTATTAGAAGGCTAATTTATATTTGTTGTTGCTGGGTGTGTCCATTTCTGTCATGGCTGATGACAAGGACAAACACCCTAAGTCAGGGTTTAAAAATGCCCTAAATATGGGCAGAAGATGTCTGTTACTGACTGCCATGTCAGTTGTGTCTATTGCTTAGGTGCTTTGCACTTACAAGAAACATGTTCCATATGCCATTCCTTTTCCACTCAGGTTCTCCAAGAGAGAAAGAGGAAACGTATTGACAGGGGTTTATTGAAACCTTCTTTCCAGGAGGCTTTGAGTGACCAGGATGGATCTAGTAAGTCCTCAAAGTCCTCCAAGACTTCTGTGGATTCAACAAAAGTCAAAAAATTCTGTGACATTGGCTCCACAGGTCTCGGAATCGACTGTCTTTTCCTTTCGGAGCCAGTCCCTGATTTTGGAACTGGTATATGAAACTCCAAAATCTCCGCTACTTCATTCGGTACCATCGATCCATTCATCTTCTGTTAGCCTTTCAGATTTGAATGTGGATCGGGTGGTGCAGAAGCTTTTACAGGCATCGGCCTTTGCAAAATTATCGGCTTCGTAGCCGAAGACCCTTATGCCAGCTTTAACTCTTCCTCCTTCAAGTCATACCGGTCCTTCAGAGCTGGAGGAGTTGGACTTGCTGATTGTGGAGCATTCAGAGCCGACACCTGCTCCAGCGTCTTTGGTTCCATTCACTCTGACGTCCACGGTGCCGATCGAAGACTCTAAGAGCCGACACTCTCTGGTCGGGTCCGGGGAGGATAGTTGAACTGACTTGTCAGTTCCGACTGGGGCTTCGGCTCAGATGAGCTCGGGCTCAGAGCCCACTGTCCCAGTGCAGGGGGTATTGACGGTTTCCACGGATCTGTCGGTCCCTTTGCATCGGAGCAGGGGTGCCTTCGAATCCATGAGGAGAGTTATGTCTCCCAAGACATCCTCAACCTTAGGTCCGGCTTCTTCATCCCCCTAAAGCACCTGTGCCTGCTTATGCCTCATAGATCCTTGCAAAGCACAGAGACCCAGAGCCTCAGGAAGCCCCATTGGGTGGCCCATGCTCTTCCGAGACCTCACTAGAAGCTCCCATTGGGTGGCCCATGCTGTTCCGAGACCTCACCAGAAGCTCTCATTGATGAGGTTTCCAGGAAGAGAGTGTGTAAAAGGAAACATTTAGACTCCCCTCAGGAGTTCCTAACATCTGATACTGACTTGGATGAATCAGAAGGGTCCCCACTGTCCCCCTCTGAGGATATCTCATTTGCAGAGATACTTGAAATACTTAGGCAGAGTGATGACTGGCAGTCCACCAACCCTACTGAGGATGAGTCAGTTCTCCTGAAGGCTTTCGGGTCTCAGCCCTCCACCTCTTGGGTGTCTCCGCCCTTCGATGAGCTTATGCAGCTGGTCTCTTGTAAGGCGTGGGAGTCTCCGGACACCATGGAGCTTGTCCCTAGGAGGCCTGTTAAGTTCATTTCTGCCCAAAGACAAATCCTTCCAAAGGTGTGCCAGTTGATGCCATGGTGGTGGCGGCAGCCACCAAAAAGGAAATACCTGAAACTTCCTTGTTTATCCATCCTCCTAACAGAGACTACAGGATCATGGATAGATATGGGAAGTGCATGTTTAGTTCAATGACTTTTGCACTTTGTTCGCTTAACTATTTAATCCATTTTACGAGACTACAAAGCGATCTCCTTAAAGAGATGGGAGATACTCTTCGGGGTACAATAGCTGCAGGAACTACAGACAAAGTTGCCTCCCAACTTTCTACCCTCAACTCCATTGTTAACTCGTCCATGCACCTCATTTCATATGAAGCTGATGGAACGAGCAGGGCAGTGGGTACAGGAGTTGCTCTTAGGAAACTCTCCTGGATGCACTTGTGTTCCTTCATGGAGCCCTTCAAGTCATCTTTTGAGAATACCCCTTTTGATGGCTTGTCAATTTTCGGGCCTAACGTTAAGAAAACTTTGACCAGGTGTGAGCAGGAGGGAAAGACTCTGTCTGCCATCGGAGTCCGCTTTTCCACCCCTACTACACCCTAGCCCAAGGGTCAAAGGGGAGGAAAAATTTAGTTACGAAAAGGCCAAGGAGCCTTTCAGGACACATGTGGTGAATCCCCCTCCAGGGGTAGAGGAGGGGACAAACATGGAAGATGCCACCCTTGCGGCAGAGGGGGTCCACAAAACCAGGGCAACAGAGATCACTTCTTTGGGAAGCCCTACCAGTGCTCCTGAAAGGAGGCTCAACTGTCCTGCTCTGGAGGCAGTCAGGGGTCACTTATCTTTGTATCCAGACGCCTAGCTCAAAATAACAAACAACAACTGGGTACAAAGTATCATTTCCAGAGGATAGTTCATCCCATTTGCCACACACCCTCCATCGACAAGAAAAATCCCAGACTTCCACCCAGTTACAGGGAACATGCAACAGTAGAGGTCCAGATGTTGCTAAGAAAAAGAGTTATCCAACCAGTCTCAGCAGACCAGACAGGATCTGGAACTTACTCAAGATTCTTTTTAGTTCAAAAAAAGCCAGGGGACTGGAGACCTATATTGGACCTCAGCAGACAAAACAAATCTGTAAAGAAAGAGAAGTTTCAGATGGTCACGTTTCAGTCGGTACTTCCCCTCGTAGGGAAAGACAATTGGATGTGCTTGATAGATCTCCAGGATGCATACTACCACATAAAAAATGGCCAGGCCATCCAGGGATCATCTGCGCTTCTGGCTGGGAGCCAATCATTACCAGTTTCGAGCCCTGCCCTTTGGTCTCACTACAGCCCCCAGAGTGTTCACCAAATGCATGGCAGTGGTCATGGCTCACCTGAGACGTTTAGGATTCCAGGTGTTTCCATACCTAGATGATTGGCTCCTCACCGCCACCACCAGGCATCAACTCGTTCAGGCCAGGAAATCCACTCTGTCACTCTGCAACCAGCTGGGCATTACAATAAACTCAGAAAAATCTGCCTTGTCGCCATCGCAGCATATAGTTTTTATCGGAGCAGAACTGGACACCACCACCACCACGCTAAGACTTCCAGTAGAAAGAGTCCGTCAGCAGGTCCACATTCTAATATCCAAAAACAAGGCTCCAGCATCAGAAGTTCTGAAATTGTTAGGTTTAATGGCAGCAGCAATTCTAGCCATACCACTGGGTCATATGCGCATGCAGATACTGCAGTGGCTGTTGTTCACTCAATGGTCTTACCAAGAGCTCCCCATGTCTCACATGATAATGATCACAAACTCCTGCAAAAAGGATCTTCAGTGGTGGTTGACCTCATTTCATGTTATGATAGGACGTCCATTTGTTTTACCCCCACCAGCAGCCACAGTGACCACAGATGTTTCCCTGATAGGGTGGGGGGAGCATTTTCAGGGAAGGACAGCCCAAGGCACAAGGACTGATCAAGAGACACATCTGCATATCAATGTCCTAGAGATGAGAGCAGTACTTTTGGCATTGCAGTACTTCCAGGACTCTCTTCCTCTGGGTACGATTGCAATTCAGACTGACAACATGTCAGTGGTCTGGTACTTGAACAAACAAGGAGGAAGCGGATCATACCCCCTTTGTTGTGAGGCCCTAAGAGTATGGCAGTGGGCTATATCCACTCAGCAGTTTCTGTTAGCAACGTATATCCCGGGGAAATCCAACGTGATAGCAGAAAAGCTGAGCAGAGCAATTTTGTTGCCCCATGAGTGGTCCCTCAAGACAGAAATAGTGGACAGAATATTCCACAGGTGGAGCCAGCCTTGCTGCGACCTTTTTGCCAGTCACATGAACACGAAATGCAGAAACTACTTTGCCCTGATTCCCCCTCCGGGAGAAGCCGCAAGGGACACACTCGTTCACGATTGGCCCCCAGGTCTGTTCTATGCATTCCCACCAATCCCGCTGATACCCAAGGTATTACAGAAAGCGAAAGCGCTGGGAAGGACCATCATTCTAATAGCTCCTCATTGGCCTTGTCACATTTGGTTCCCCTTCCTTCGACTTCATCTTTTGGAGGACCCCTGGATTCTAGACCCAGTTCCGGACCTTCTGATGCATTCGTTGGGGGAACTTCATCCCTCTCTGCAGCCACTGAAGCTGACAGCTTGGCTGCTTCAGTTCTCATCATAGCCAGATTCCAAAACCTTTCTAATGAGACCAAGCAAATTCTCATATCCTCTCATTAATCCTCTACGAGGAAGCTATACCTGAGCAAATGGAAAAAATTTTCTATATGGGCCTCTAAAAACAATATTGATCCTTACCAAGCCCCTATGGCCTCTATACTAGAATTCTTGACTATGATCTTCAGTAAAGGAGCAGCAGCAGCAACAGTCCGTGTTCAACTTGCTGCCATCTCTAACTTTCATCTTGTATTCGAAGGGTTGAATATTATGTCACACAAATTATCTTGGGTGGGGTTGAGCAGGGCTTACGGCTAAGGACTAGCAGAAGATGGTGTAGACAAATGAAAGTAGTTCACAAGCATGTGCATACGTAATGTATGTAGGGGACTGGAGTAGGACAATAGATAGGGCATACCAAAAAAAATATTTGCAGCTAGTCAGGATGGCACCAGAAACTTCCTGATCTATTCACACACATCCCTCACAGCTTGCACCCAGAATTTCCCTGCTTGGGTCCCCAGTCCAAAAGGGTAAGTTGAACAGGTGTTATGGAAGATGGAACAGATTATCAAGAAGGACCTCTGAGATGTGGCTGATATAGACAGCTGTCATGGGGACCAAAAATAAAAAAATTCCTTTAGGGGGTCCAGCAAGAGTCTCAAACCATGGGCCTTATAAAAATACGGCTGTAATTGAGGGGTCCACTGTACCTGACATTTATAGCATCCGATGTGTTTTAGTGGTTTATTGGCCCACATATGCCTTGATCTTTACCAGAGCTAAATATAAGCTTTTTTGAAAGTTTTATGTATGGTTTTGTACTTTTTCAAATTTATGTTCCAAGAATAAATTAGGATTTCTCCAATAGGCTTGTTTTTAATGTTTCTTCTGAATAGAAGAGTAGCAATTCTTCTAATTGTGAGTATTTTGCTAAGTTCAGGAAATTAATGCTGGGAAAGCTAGGAATTTACACACTATTTTAAAGTGTATAGAGTTAACTGCTTTACTCCTGCTCCTTCCCCTACATTTATAAATATGCAACTGGGACTAAATATCTAGTTTGAGGAAAAGCTTCCATAGTAAAGAAATAACAAGACAAGTAGTCATTTTCTTACAAAATTAAAAATAAATAAAGTATTGATTGTATATTGGATGCTTTACAGGGACAGACAGATTTCAGTGACTCAAGAGTTTATGCCCTTTTTATTAAGTAAGGCCATTGTTTCTGTCTGTTGAACATAAAGATTGTGCTGTCTACTTTGTAGATAAGGCTTACTTTTTGTGCCCCATTCTCATTAACACTTTATTTCTATGCTAGCAGGTTCCAGGAGCGAATGCAACACAGAGACAGGTTGCTTTAATTTCTGTGTTGGTTATCTAAATAGATCCTGATGCTGGAACCTTTCAAAGTATGAAAAGAAAGCTCCCAACTTCAGTCTCCAGGCTTCTAAGGCAGCATTAAAAGAAATAACAGAGTGGAAGTCTAAACTGTGACCAGGGGATCCTGTCAACAAGACATACTACGTAACAGCAATCATTAATGTATTTTCCTATCACACCTTCCTCCCTATCCTTTAAAAGCACCCCTTAGGAGTGTGAATTTTCCGATTTATTTCCAATTCATTAGTTACAGATAACACCAAACAGATAGGTCAGGGAGGTAAGGTTAATAGGTTACATCTTAGAGTTTGTGTAGCATTCCATCTGCATGGCCTGTTCAAGCCATGTGTGGCACAGTAGAACCTTCACAATCTTTGGAATCAAAGTCCATAGCCTTTGTAACATGTCCTTCTTTTTTAATCATTCCCCTGAGTGTGCACAGCCTTAGGCTGTTTTCCTTGCCTTCTAATCTCATCCATCCCTGCATCCTCGCATCACTTCTTACTAGGTATCTTGAATGTGACTCTTATCTGAGTAGGCCTCTGAATCCTTGGGGAAGTGTTCATCTGCAATGGTAAGCCTCTGTTAGTCCTGAGTGGTGAGGTATATGATGGGGTTCAGTGAGCATGGAGTCTGGGAGCCTTTATTTTTCCAGTGACTAGTCAAGTTACCCTAGTTGTGGCAGTAGCTATTGTGGTGATACCAGAACATTGTCACCATCCCTGTATTAACCCTGAAACATTTTGCAAAACTTCTGGCCTCCTACAGAAGTTGTCTACACATCGGGTTTCCCTCCCCTTCTCACAAAATAAGAGAGTTGCCTATCAGCCATTTTATCCCCCCCCCACTTCCAGCCAACCCAAGCTGATTCTCAAAATGGGGTTGCAGTAGTACAGGTGGATGCCCTGCATTTATGTCAGCAAGCTCGCTCCAGCATGTTCTTCTTCTTTTAATACCAGCCCTTGTAAATAAATTCAAATTATGGTACAACCAAATTGCCATAAAAGGGCCTCCATTTGTTCCTCCAGTTGTGCATCAACAACCCATAACAGAAACTTTGGAAACCAGTTGGCATAATAGTTAAGGTCTTCACCTCCCATGCACAAGGTGCAAGGTTTGATTCCGACCCCCAGCCAATGCTTGTATCGAGTTTGCATGTTCTCCTTGGTTCTCTATAGAGTTCCTCTCTCCTCCCAAAAAATTCTGAGTGTTTCCACCTCAAACACACCCAAAAATGGAGCTGTGGGCAGCAGCACAGACTCCAGATGATGCCTCATAGGTGAAAGAGCTGTATAGACTAACTGCTTTGGGCATCAACTGTGTGGTGCACAGTATCCTCTAGATGAGAGAATGCAAATCTCTAATTGCATGCCATCTCAGAACTAGCCACTTGATGGATTAAAATTGGCTGTAGGTGATTTGGACATGGTGATTAATGTCACCCAGTGGGTATGTATATTTGCTAGTGATAAGTGGGTTGACAACGTGGCCTACTCCATCCTACAGCACAGATCCATACCAACAGTGGGAGGGTGTATGTGCCCGTATTGGCCAGTGTGATAGCTGTCTTCAGTGAAAGCTGGATGTAAAACCATTCACTCTAAGAATTCCTACACTCAGTGTAGGTTCACTGACATTATGCAGCTAGGAAATTGATAATGCGATGGTAAGGAGGAGGCTGGACATCCTATGTATCTATGTGACAAGATGAAAGGGCAGTGCAGCAAAGCTACTTGGCTTGGGGCCCAGATTCTACTACACAGGAAGAGGACAAATTAAAAATGGAGTGGCAATTGTGAGGAAGAGGCTTCAGAAGACATTGAGGGATGTAAATAAGAATTAGTTACAGACTAGTGGCAATCAGACTCTAGTGTAGGAGAGGGCAGTATTCTTAATCTCAGCCTATGCCCCACAGCATGGTTGCAATTGTGCAGAATTGTGCAGAAAAATAATGCATTCAGACTACAGCTGCATGACCTTTTAGATGAGGCAGAACAACATGAACTGGTGTTGATAATGAGTAACCTAAATGCACATTCTGTTTGGCAAATGGCTTGATGGTGGCCAACACATGGTTCAGTAAGAGAGACAGTCACAACCTCCCATACAAGAATGGCCAACACAACTCAGGTAGACTTCCTCCTAGTAAGGAAAAGGCACTGGGGTAGAATAAGTAGTTAGAAAGTCATCTGCAGTGAAACAGCCAGCCCACAGCGCAAACAATTGTTTGCCACAATCAGCTGCAAGCAATGGCCAGAGAAGGCTCTAAGATCAACAGAGACTAGGCTGAAGACCTGAAAGTTAAGTGGGCAGAAAGCACAAGAGTTCAAGGAATTGCTCAGAACTGGAAGTTGAGTGGAGACAAAGCACAAGAGTCCAAGGAATTACTCAGGGCTCTAGCACCTCAGGAAGAAGAGGAAATAGGTAGAGTTGAAGAACAATGACAGCGCCTTAAAACAGCATGTGTGAAGACTAGAACAGACATGGCCAAGCCAGGTCTGGAAATAAAGTGCATAAGAAAAGCTGGTGGTGGAATGTAGAAGTCCAGGAGGTCATCAAAAGAAAGAAGGGGCACAGGAAAGAGTGGGTTATAGAAAAGATGGACTGGGCTAAGAAGGAATACTGGGTGGCTAACAAAGAGGCTATGAGAGGAGCTGCAATGGCAAAGAACAAAACATCAGAGGCACTGTATCAGCTACTGGAAAGTGACTCGGTAGATGACACAAAGAAACCATCAGCTTGCAAGGCAAAGATAGAAAGATAAAGAAGACAGTCTGGCATCCTTCATAAGGGACTCCAGTAACAATTTGCTCACCAGTCAACAGGACATCAAAGACAGATAGAGTACTTCTAGCAGCTTCCAAATGAAGAAAATTCCACAGCAGCTGTACTGCCCGAGACACAGCCTATGATGAAAGAGGAGGAGACCACCCTAAAAGAAGAAAGAACAGTACTAAGGAAAATAAAATCAGGGAAAGCAGCAGGTTCAGATGAGGTCACAGATATGATCAAATGTTTGGATGACATGGGGAAAAATGGCTGCTGAGGTTACTCATAGCAGTATGGAGAGAAAGGCATATCCCAGGTGACTGGAGAATAATCATACTTTTGCCAGTGTACAAGAACAAAGAGGATATCCACAACTCTGGGCAGTACAGAGGTATAAATTCTTGTCACACTGCATGAAAGTTCTGAAGAGAGTAATTGATAAATGAATACATAGAGTAGTAGAAAGTAAGATAGGAGATAAGCAGGTTGGATTCAGATCAGGATGCAGCACAACCAACTTGATGTCTGCAGTGATACAGATAGTTGAGAAGAAGCTAGAGATGAGGAGAGTCCAACTGGGCATCCCTAGACTTGGATAAAGCATATGTCAAGGTCCCAAGAAAGCTAATTTGGGCAGTCTTGTGGTGGTTTGAAGTCCCAGAAACATTATTAGAATTAGTTCAGGCTATGTACAAGGACTCAAATAACTTGGGTACGAACAGTATTTGATCTCACAGAAGGGTTCCTAGTGGGGGTGGGTGATACATCAGGGTTCACCTCTGTGCCCACTACTGTTCACACTGGTGATGAACAATATTAGCAAACAGGTTAGAATGGACAGATCCACAAAATTGCTATATACAGATGATGTACCATTACATGCAGACTCTGAGCAAGAACGTCAGCAAAGGATAAGGGAATGGAACACCAAACTGAAGTCAGATGGGATGAAACTGAGTACAGATAAGACTGCTGTAATGACAGCAAATGAGGAAATCAGAAGAAGCTGAGAATTGAAGTAGAACATACCTTTCAACCTCTTAGAGCAAGAAATCTGGACAAAGCCATAAATAAAAGTGGGGCAAAGGCCCAAAATAGGGACACTTTTTAAATACTGCTCTTACAAACTTAGAATGTTGATAGAATAAGTGTTGCATTAGCATGAATTTTCTGAAGGGTATGAAGTCTGAAATTAAATGTCTGTTATTATTTTCTAACTTCAGTCTTTAATGATTTGCCAGTAGTTTGCCAGAAAAATAGAATTTTATAAAAAAAAGACCAAAAATATAAGATAAAAATCTGGACATTCTGTGAAAAGCTGTACAGTTGAGAGGTATGAGATAGAAGGTAAAATAGTGGAACAGGCTAATAGCTTTGAGTATCTGGGATGGGTGATGGAGAAGAAGGGAAGTCTGAATAAGGAGGTCAAAGCTAGGACTAGAGGAGCTGAGGCCAACTGGCAGAGTGTCAGGGGTAGTATATGACAGAAGAATGCCAAAGAAGCTGAAAGTAAGGTGTACAAAACAGTGTTGTGCCAATCTGTATGGTACAGAAACCTGGATTGTAAAGGCAGAGCAGTTGAGGAAGCTAGTGGTAATGGAGATGAAGTGCCTGGCAGTATGCACACTGTGGGACTGATAAAGAAATTAAGACATCAGAATAGAAACCAAAGTAGCTCCACTTGCAGAGAAGGCCAAAGAAAACATATTATGGAGGTTTGGGCACATGTGCAGAAAAGCAGAAAGCAATCTGCTGAAGAAGATTTGGGACAGACAGGAAGAAAGCAAGAGGAAACAAGGGTGTCCAGCAAAGAGATGGATGGATTGTGAGAGAAGACCTATGGCTGTCAATGAAGGTAAGAGTGTGCCATTGAAAGAAATGACAACAGCTGAGTTACTAATCCAACAAGGATGAGTTGTGTCAGTATCTCATATCTCTTAATCTAACAGCATGGAGGATCTCAGGTTAATATAAAACATTATATACCGTGTTTTTATCCTTAAAGAGTTAAAGGATCTATGACCAGGAAATCTTGTTTTTTAAATGGACCAGATTTTCCTATATGTGTAAAGATAAAGGTATAGCTCAAGCATATGGTTCAGGCTTTCCTTTCAGAACCTGCAACATCATATTGCCTCATAAAACTGGCTTAATTTACCTTTTAAATGCATTTATGTGCCTTCTTTGCTTGCACATCTCATTGCTGCATCCTAGGTTTCTGTAAAACAGTTGTTGAAGAGCTGCATTTATTTGAGGCCTCCGAAGCATCCTGGAATTTGAACTTTGTGAAGAAGAAGCTAAACCTACTGCCTTTTGAGCCTCTTTTGTTCAACAAACCAGAAGTGATTCTGTTGGAAAACACTTTTCTTAGCACTGATCATCTTATTCAGAAGGATTCCTGAACCTTAGTCACTGATGTGTAAAGAACCATGCATAGTTCTTCATAAGGGCATGGTGCACCTAGGAAGAAATCCCTCCTTTGTAACTAAAGTAGTCTCCAAACTTTGAGTCAAGTTATCCAGATGTCTGCCTTCTTTTCTAAAGAGAAAAACAGAATTAATGAATTTTGACTGCTATCATTGTGGACCTGATAACTCAGATACTATATTGTGAAGTATAACCAAACCACTGTGACAGTTTGATCACTTATGTTTTGTTTGTAAAGAAAAGCAGAGTAATCCTGGGGCATTTTAAGTGGTTTACTAATTGTTTTATACTTCTGTTTTGAACAATTCGTCAATTTTTGTACACTTCATTACTGGAATTTGATTGGTACTTTCCCTTTCATATTATAAATTCCCTCAACAGACAACCTTATGATGAACTCAGTACAGCCATGTGAGCGTACTCACTGTGAAAGTACATGGTCGAATCACAGAATCATCACTGCAGGACTGTCCTGCTCTTTCACTTCCACCATCCATTAGGTCCTGCTCATGTTACAGGGTCTGATGGTCCTGTCAATCTTTGCAAATAGTTATCTCTGTACCATTTGCAGGCTCTATGGTTTAATGATGTGTTTTATTTAATTGTAGTAACTATCCCATACTGCGATATTGAACTAATCATTAACATCCTTTGCTTTGCAATTTGGGTATATTTTATACAAATAACATAATTTTACTATTTATTGGCATTTGCTTACCAGAAAAGTCCATCTGATGAGAAAAGCTCCAAAATATAAACATTTTCCATGAACAGAATGCACTAACAGTCATGTAACAAGATACACAAACATTATTTTTTATGTTTACATAAGATGGTGTAGGCTCATCTGGCAGGTATAGTGTTGATGTGCTGTTTCTGTTCCTTCTCTGTTTTCTAGTTGCTTGGTGGGCACACAGTTTATTTCAGAGAACTCAATTTTAGGATCTTGGAATCTAGACTCTGTAGTCTTCTTCTTCCTACACAAACAGCTTTCAAGACAGTATTGTAGCAGTGAGTTCTACTGATAGCCACAGACAGCACAGCAGTTATATGGTTTAGCAACAAATGAAAGAACACACATTTCTATCCATTTTGCAGACTAGCTTTGACAGTTTGGGAGCAAAGTTATTCATAGCGACTTGTCTTTACAGGTAGTTTACATACTAAGCTTTTTAACTTCTTCCCATAAAATCCTATGCAGAGAAATTAATGCTTCTTCTGAGAATAAAAAAAAAATGTCCTTCTGCATGACCACCAAACTGTGGGGCCTTCCAAAGGTGTACTTTTCATCTGAACAGTCAACTTCCTTTTGATTAGGATACTTACAAGATTGCAGGATTAACCAGTCTGCATTTTGATAAGCTGGAACTAAAGACTTATTTATGCATTCCCTTTTGCTCCTTTGCTTCAGTGACTGTTCTTGAAAGAAAAAAAGAGAAAAGGGAAGCATGATTTCACTTTCTCTTATGCAGATAAGCTATCCTAGGTTTATCTAGCTCACACATGCCAAAAGTTACCCAGTCTCTGATTTTTCTTTACAGCAATCTTCTATCTCAACAAGAGGGGTAGATATTGCAACCATACCTCTGATACTTCAGTTTTGCTGTATGGATGATGTGTGGATGATCCTTAGTAGTCATCTTTTCCCTCATCAAGAAGTGATATTTGTTTTGAAATGAACTAAGGCACTAATTGCTAGAAAATTATACTCCTCAAAATAGACTAATTTTCTCTCTAGACCATGAGAATAGTTATTGTGTACCTTACTAGTTAATTTCTTTAGAACTTTGTAATGTCTTGCTATGTTGTTTAATAATAGTCTAGTTTTTTCTTCAATCTAAATTAAATTGCCTGTCATTTCTGCTTCTGGTTCTTCACGGGCTCCTTATAGAAATGTTTGCACCTTAAATGCCAAGTACCAACATGCCAAAAAAAAGAGCAAAAACACAGGAGAAGAGCAAATCTTGAAGATTACTCTTCTCCTTAAAACTTTTTGAGGGGGGGGGGGCAAGCCTCCCTCACACCCCATACCAACTTCAGGATCACCATACCTTGGAGAAAAGGGAATATTTTGGGAAATGGCATCTCAGTCTTGATCTTTCAGCCATTCAGTCTCCATATTTCAGGACTCACATCTCAGACTTGATCTTTCGGCCATTCAGTCTCTGTATTTCGGGACTCGCTGTAATGGGTCCCGACATTTCAAATGGTTATCCCTTCAAGCCCTCTAGATGTCCTCAGGCATCTTGTATCAACCTATCATATTGCAGTGGAACAGCTTTTGTAAGTTTGCCTTATTTTAAAGCCCCCTTGCATCCCATCTCCTCAGTTTGGGACCTCAACTATATAACTGCAAAGTTGACAGTAACTGCCTTTGAACTTATCCCATCAGCAAAATCTAAAGCAACTCTTTTGAAAGACTTTTTCTTAGCAACAGTTGCCTCATCCAATAGGATTTCTGAGCTGCAAGTCGTTATGTAGAGAGATCCTTGAAGTCTTCCAGAACAGCAAAGTTAATTTGAAATCTAATCCTTTCTTCAGGCCAGAGGTGTGATATCTGAAATGTCTTTAAACCAAGCCATCATTCCAATCATTTTCCTTAAAAATATAAAATACCGCAGGAAGCATTTTGCATACTATGAATGTTCGCAGGCAGCTCAGATATTTTATTGTGAGCACAAAATCTGTGGCATAGCTTGATAATTTGTTTGTGTCATCCATGAAGGAGAAAAGTGGCTGTATCATCACTAAGGATGTACTTTCCAAATGACAGTCTCTCATATTACATAAGTGTCATGACACCTGTTAAGTATTTGAATGATGTAATCATAACTCTTTCCACTAAATCTACAGCTTTCACAGTAGAAACAACAGTAAAAAATGAATAAATGTTCATAATAAAAATAAAAAATCTGGTACAAAAACTACAACCTTTTATTATACAAAGATAAAAACATAATCAGTAAGTGCTTTTGTCTCCGTGAGACTTCATTAGACTAACTGATGCGAGTCTACACCCATCTTTAAATACAAAATGTATGTCACATGATCAACTACATTAATTATTGCCTAACTCTTTTCCTTTTAAGGTAAACAATAAAATCCTCCTTATTGTTTAACCCTGGGGGTAGCAAGCGTTTAGCTTCACTTGCCAAGTATATTCAAGCCACCACAGGTCCTCTTCTGCTTTAATCATGTAATCAGAACCCTTCAATTCATCTAAAACTAAAAACTTAAAATCCACCTTACATTTATCCAATTTATAATGCTTTGCTGAGGCATTTTTTCATCACCTACTTGAATAGCATATTTATGTTCTTAGATTCACTTGTACAATTCTCTAGTAGTTCGCCCTATATAAAATGCCATACAGGTTTTGAAAAACAGTCAATAAGCAGCAAAATTGGATTTACACGTGAAACATCCTTTCACTCCAATGAAATATCCATTAATCATTATTTCATTAGACTCGGTATACAGGTAATCACACAAATTATGATTGCAACATTTTATCATACCTGGTTTGTCACATTTAGTTCTTGGCATATTTGTTTTTGCTTGAAAATAATTCTTAAAACTTTTCCGTCTTTTGCACAAATACAGGACCTTCGCCTACTACCTTTTTAATTTTAGGACTGCTGCTAAGTATTCATAGGTTCATAGGTAGGTACTAGGCTATTGGCCCTAGGGCCTATATAAGCCTAGCCAAAGGTACCCTGGCTTTCGCCACCCAAGAAAATTATCTTCCTGTGCCACAGTCGAGCAGAGCCACAGAAGTGATCCCCGGGGTGAATTTCCTATCTCCCATCCAATCATCAAGATTTTTCTTGAACAGTGCTAATGAGGAGCTTTGTTTGATATAGATAGGTAGTTTGTTCCAGAGTATGGGAAGTCTCTGGGACAGGAATCTATCCCTCCA
>NC_056729.1:430155318-430300318 GCF_019279795.1 Protopterus annectens | reverse complement strand
AATGTTTAGTCTGTTGCACTGAACAGTACACAAAATGTTTAGTCACTAGAACTGAAAGAGGTTAGAACAGAACACACAGAGAGCACCTTTCCACCATTTCTGTTATCTATACTTTTGAAATATTTAGCTATCAATATTGTCCCACTTTCAAGTATAAGTTAGACGTCCGCAGATGATCTTTGCACAAACTCTCAAACTACTCTTGCAGTGTAGTGACCCAAGTTTTTGCTTTCATTAGAGAAATATTTTAAGAAGGTAATCCAAACTAATTGGAATGCCCTGCCAGCAGAAGTCTGCAATGAAAGCAGCCATTAATATTTAAGGACTAAGCTAATTGACTGTCTTAGAATGTGTGCATATATTGCTGCTTCAGCTATAATGGGTAGAGACAAAAACCTTGGACTGTTACTGAGGAAGATATCCACACTTAAATAATGTAAGTATGGTGTATACTGCTTCCCACAATGAGCTGTACTGCAATACTTTCAGGTTTCAGAAACACAGGGCTATGCACGTTGATCTGCAGTGTTCCTAGTTTCACTAGTTGAAAAGAATGTGACTAGATATGTATCTCAAGTACTTATTTTTGCACCAAACATGTATTTGAGAAGTAGATCTAACCACATTTCATTCAACTAATAGAAATAACCTGGCCCTTACTAGCCTAACTTTCACTCGTATCCCACCCCACATGTCCTCATACCTGATTAAATCTGACCACAAATCAGCCATCTTCTCTGCCATGCCTAGTGGTACTACTCCACTCCCAAATACGACTGTCCTTAGGTTTCTTCAGGACAAACCTACTTCAACTTGTAAAAGAGCTGCATAAAACTCCCTGCAAATATACCCAACTGAGAAGGTTGCTGCATTCATTTCTGACATTTGCCAGCATCTAAATAGATACTAAAATCAGCACCTCTCTGCCCTAAATATACTCATAGGATCATAGGATCATATGAGATTATTAGGCTTTTGACCCGGAGGTCATTTTAAGCCTAGCCATTTCATCCCAATGTAATATAATAGAAATGCAAGTCACTGCCCAAGACTACATTTAATGATGACTGCCCATGTCCAGGAGAGCGGTGGGCTCTATTCCCGGTAAGAATTTATGGTGCCCCATCTATTCGTCCAGGTTCATCTTGAAGAGTGTCATAGAGGTGCTCTGGTTTCACATGAATTGGTAGCCTGTTTGAAATATGTGACAGTTACTGGGAGATAAATCTGTACCTCCAGCATGTCCTGTTTAAGTTGCAGGCCATTTTAAGGTCCCTGGAACTGGTAGCTCTAGTCCCATTTGATTTATGGATATGGAATAAGTTCATTAGGTTTGGGTCTTGGATTGCTCTGTAGGCCAGGCATAAGTCTCCCCTAAGAAGTCTATATAATGCAGAGTATAGTGACAGGGACTTTATTTGGTCTGTGTAAGGCACATTCTGGAGTCCCTTGATCTTCTTTGTTAGAAACCTCTGAGGTCTTTCTAATTGCTGCTGGTGCTTAGTATAGTACATCCCAAATGGGGTGTTATACTCAATTATGGGCCGGATAAGTGCCCAGTATCGGGGGGTTATAACTTCTTTTGCTCTCAATGCGATGCCTTTACTAATCAAGTGTGCTGCATAGAAAGCTTTCCTTACTACAGTAGACACATGGTGGTCAAAGTTAAGTTTGCTGTCAACTTGTGATCCCAGGTCTCTTACCACTTCATGGGTACTTAGGGTATTGTTGTTGATTTGATAGTGTATGGGGACATTGTTTGTGCTGAAGGGAATAATGATGCATTTCTTTGCATTCAGTTTGAGACCATGACTAATACACCAGTCATCGGTCTGCGTGAGACTCTCCCGGGGTATACTGACATCATTTGGGAATTCAGTGATTGCACCCAGTTTGCAGTCATCTGCAAACCTGTCAGCCACAACACCTTAGTTTTGAACTGAACTTCTGAGAAGTATATATCAAACAGTAGGGGGGTCCAGCATTGACCCTGTGGCACCCCACTGGTAACAGATCTGCTAGTTGATGTGGAGCCACCCACTTTGATAGTGTGTGTCCTGTTTGTGAGCCAGTTGGCAGCCCATCTTACAATGAAGGGGTTTACATTCACTTTGCTAAGTTTATCGGTAATGCTTGAATGTTTGATTGTGTTGAAAGCCTTTGCCAGGTTGAGGTATGCTGTGTGCACAGATTTTCCCTCATTAGTGGCCTTGGATATTTTCAAAGAAATCCACCAGATTTAACAGGCAGGATCTGCCCTTCATAAAGCCAAATTGGATAGGATCCAGGGTGTGGAGGTCTTCTATGTCTTTATTTATGAGGTCCATAATGATACATTCCATGGCCTTATAGATGAGGCTAGTCAGGTTTATGGGTCTGTAATTCTCTGAGTTTGTTGCTAGGCCACTTTTGTGGAGGGGGAATAACTGTTGTTGATCTCTATTCCACAGGAACAAAGCCTATGGTTAGGCTATCATTGAAAAGGGTACTTAGCCCTGATGCTAGCTCATGTTTTAGCCTGTTTATAAGACAGCCTTGGATGTTGCCTGTTCCCAGAGAGGCTGCATTTTTTGGCTTGGACAAGGCTTTGAGGACCTGCTCTTCATATATGTAGGGTGAGTGGGGGGAGTTTGGGGATGGTTTGTTGTAAGTTAAGAGGGAATAAGGGAGTCAAATTTTCACCAAACCTATCTACTAGCAGTTTTTCTATCTCTGTGGGGTCATTGTGTGTGATATAGTTCTGCACATGCTTGGGTCCTACCGTTTAGGTTATGCACGTAGCTGTAAAAGGCCTTATGGTTATCCTTGGCTGTACTTGCTAAGTTTCTCTCAAAGGAACACTTGGAGGATTTGACAAGTTGTCTTATTTGCCTGTTGAAGCTGAAGAGGGTGCTTTTCTATTGTTGGGGCCTTGCTTTTGTTTTCTTGGACAGCAACTTTTTGCATTTATTGCAAAGTTTGTTGATGCTAGATGTCCACCATGGCAGCTTGTTTTTACTTGGGGCTCTGGCTTTGAGGGTTTTTGGTACGGCCGAGTTTATACACTTATACAAGTGATTGTACAGGACTTTAGTGTAAGCTTCAGAGTAGTTACCACTTCCAGCTTGGAGTGGGGGTTGGAATGCATTTATACATAGGAGGGTATAGTTTGCCTTGGTGAAGTATATTAGTCTGATTTCACCCTTTGTGAGTTCTAATGCTAGTGCCAGCTCAAAGTGACTAATTTGTGGTTAGTTTTAACTAATGAGGGTCCGACAGTTGTAGCAGTGCATCTGTTTGACATGTTGGTGAGGACCAGATCTAGAATGTTTGTTTCTCTTGTCAGGATATGGAAAATCTGTTCTACGGCATTAGTCTCATTCATTGATAGCCTGTCACAGCCTATTTAAGTGATACATTTTGGAATATTTTCTGCATAAAAACTTCAGCTTTGGCCGGCTAAGATCTAGCTGTATTCAACTGGATGGATAAGAGAATATAAGTAACTTTTATCTGCACATTTTTCCAATAATACAGCATTTAAATTGAAAATTGAGTTATTTGTGTTACATTGAATATTAACTGAACTGGAAGTTTTGACTCTGTTTTGTCAGTTAGTGCTTGCTAGATTTTATTGCTGTTAGTAATTGCAGGTGGGGAAGTCTCATTCATTGATAGCCTGTCACTGCCTATTTAAGTGGTACATTTAGGAATATTTTCTGCTTAAAAACTTCAGCTTTGGCCGGCTAAGATCTAGCTGTATTCAACTGGACGTATAAGAGAATTTAAGTACCTTTTATCTGCGCATTTTTCAAATAATATGGCATTTAAATTGAGTTATTTCTGTTACATTGAATATTAACTGAACTGGAAGTTTTGACTCTGTTTTGTCAGTTAGTGCTTGCTAGATTTTATTGCTGTTAGTAATTGTAGGCGGGGGAAGTCTCATTCATTGATAGCCTGTCACTGCCTATTTAAGTGGTACATTTAGGAATATTTTATGCTTAAAAACTTCAGCTTTGGCCGGCTAAGATCTAGCTGTATTCAACTGGACGTATAAGAGAATTTAAGTACCTTTTATCTGCACATTTTTCAAATAATACGGCATTTACATTGAGTTATTTGTGTTACATTGAATATTAACTGAACTAGTTTTGACTCTGTTTTGTCAGTTAGTGCTTGCTAGATTTTATTGCTGTGAGTAACTGTAGGCGGGGGAAGTCTCATTCATTGATAGCCTGTCACTGCCTATTTAAGTGGTACATTTAGGAATATTTTCTGCTTAAAAACTTCAGCTTTGGCCAGCTAAGATCTAGCTGTATTCAACTGGACGTATAAGAGGATGTAAGTACCTTTTATTAAATAATACGGCATTTAAATTGAGTTATTTGTTTTACATTGAATATTAACTGAACTGGAAGTTTTGGCTCTGTTTTGTCAGTTAGTGCTTGCTAGACTTTATTTCTGTTAGTAATTGCAGGTGGGGGAAGTCTCATTCATTGATAGCCTGCCACTGCCTATTTAACTGGTACATTTAGCAATATTTTCTGCTTAAAAACTTCAGCTTTGGCCAGCTAAGATCTAGCTGTATTCAACTGGACGTATAAGAGAATTTAAGTACCTTTTATCTGCACAGTTTTCAAATAATATGGCATTTAAATTGAGTTATTTGTGTTACATTGAATATTAACTGAACTGGAAGTCTTGACTCTGTTTTGTCAGTTAGTGCTTGCTAGATTTTATTGCTGTTAGTAATTGCAGGCGGGGGAAATCTCATTCATTGATAGCCTGTCACTGCCTATTTAAGTGGTACATTTAGGAATATTTTCTGCTTAAAAACTTCAGCTTTGGCCGGCTAAGATCTAGCTGTATTCAACTGGGCGTATAAGAGAATATAAGTAACTTTTATCTGCACATTTTTCAAATAATACTGAATTTAAATTGAGTTATTTGTGTTACATTGAATATTAACTGAACTGGAAGTTTTGACTCTGTTTTGTCAGTTAGTGCTTGCTAGATTTTATTGCTGTTAGTAATTGCAGGCGGGGTAAGCCTCATTCATTGATAGCCTGTCACTGCCTATTTAAGTGGTATATTTAGGAATATTTTATGTTTAAAAACTTCAGCTGTGTCCGATTAAGATCTAGCTGTATTCAACTGGACGTGTAACAGAATTTAAGTACCTTTTATCTGCACATTTTTCAAATAATACAGCATTTAAACTGAGTTATTTGTGTTACATTGTATATTAACTGAACTGGAAGTTTTGACTCTGTTTTGTCAGTTAGTGCTTGCTAGATTTTATTGCTGTTAGTAATTGCAGGTGGGGGAAGTCTCATTCATTGATAGCCTGTCACTGCCTATTTAAGTGGTACATTTAGGAATATTTTCTGCTTAAAAACTTCAGCTTTGGCCAGCTAAGATCTAGCTGTATTCAACTGGATGTATAATTGAATTTAAGTACCTTTTATCTGCACATTTTTTAAATAATACAGCATTTAAATTGAGTTATTTGTGTTACATTGAATATTAACTGAACTGGAAGTTTTGACTCTGTTTTGTCAGTTAGTGCTTGCTAGATTTTATTGCTGTTAGTAATTGCAGGTGGGGGAAGTTTCATTCATTGATAGCCCATTGTTGCCTATTTAAGTGGTACATTTAGGAATATTTTCTGCTTAAAAACTTCAGCTTTGGCCGGCTAAGATCTAGCTGTATTCAACTGTACATTTAAGAGAAGTTAAGTACCTTTTATCTGCACATTTTTCAAATAATACAGCATTTAAATTGAGCTATTTGTGTTACATTGAATATTAACTGAACTGGAATTTTTGATTCTGTTTTGTCAGATAGTGCTTGCTAGTTTTTATTGCTGTTGGTAATTGCAGGCGGGGGGAAGTCTCATTCATTGATAGCCTGTCACTGCCTTTTTAAGTGGTACATTCAGGAATATTTTCTGCTTAAAAACTTCAGCTTTGGCCGGCTAAGATCTAGCTGTATTCAGTTGGACGTATAAGAGGATTTAAGTACCTTTTATCAAATAACACGGCATTTAAATTGAGTTATTTGTTTTACATTTAATATTAACTGAACTGGAAGTTTTGGCTCGGTTTAGTCAGTTAGTGCTTGCTAGATTTTATTGCTGTTAGTAATTGCAGGCGGGAGAAATCTCATTCATTGATACCCTGTCACTGCCTATTTACATGGTACAGTTAGGAATATTTTCTGCTTAAAAACTTCAGCTTTGGCCTGCTAAGATCTAGCTGTATTCAAGTGGACATATAAGAGGACTTAAGTACCTTTTGTCTGCACATTTTTCAAATAATATGGCATTTAAATTGAGTTATTTGTGTTACATTGAATATTAACTGAACTGGAAGTTTTGACTCTGTTTTGCCAGTTAATGCTTGCTAGATTTTATTGCTGTTAGTAATTGCAGGTGGGAGAAGTCTCATTCGTTGATAGCCTGTCACTGCCTATTTAAGTTGGTATAATTAGGAATATTTTCTGCTTAAAAACTTTAGCTTTGGCCGGCTAAGATCTAGCTGTATTCAACTGGACTTATAAGAGGATTTAAGTACCTTTTATCAAATAATATGGCATTTAAATTGAGTTATTTGTTTTACATTGAATATTAACTGAACTGGACGTTTTGACTCTGTTTTGTCAGTTAGTGCTTGCTAGATTTTATTGCTGTTAGTAATTGCAGGTGGGGAAAGTCTCATTCATTGATAGCTTGCCACTGCCTATTTAAGTGGTACATTTAGTAATATTTTCTTCTTAAAAACTTCAGCTTTGGCCAGCTAAGATCTAGTTGTATTCAACTGGACGTATAAGAGAATTTATGTACCTTTTATCTGCACATTTTTCAAATAATACGGCATTTAAATTAAGTTATTTGTGTTACATTGAATATTAACTGAACTGGAAGTTTTGACTCTGTTTTGTCAGTTAGTGCTTGCTAGATTTTATTGCTGTTAGTAATTGCAGGTGGGGAAGTCTCATTCATTGATAGCCTGTCACTGCCTTTTTAAGTGGTACATTTAGGAATATTTTCTTCTTAAAAACTTCAGCTTTGGCCGGCTAAGATCCATCTGTATTCAACTGGATGTATAATAGAAATTAAGTACCTTTTATCTGCACATTTTTCAACTAATACAGCATTTATATTAAGTTATTTGTGTTACCTTGAATATTAACTGAACTGGAAGTTTTGACTCTGTTTTGTCAGTTAGTGCTTGCTAGATTTTATTGCTGTTAGTAATTGCAGGCAGGGGAAGTCTCATTCATTGATAGCCTGTCACTGCCTAATTAAGTGGTACATTTAGGAATATTTTCTGCTTAAAAACTTCAGCTTTGGCCGGCTAAGATCTAGCTATATTCAACTGGACGTATAAGAGAATTTAAGTACCTTTTATCTGCACATTTTTCAAATAATACGGCATTTAAATTGAGTTATTTGTGTTACATTGAATATTAACTGAACTAGTTTTGACTCTATTTTGTCAATTAGTGCTTGCTAGATTTTATTGCTGTTAGTAATTGTAGGCGGGGGAAGTCTTATTCATTGATAGCCTGTCACTGCCTATTTAAGTGGTACATTTAGGAATATTTTCTGCTTAAAAACTTCAGCTTTGGCTGGCTAAGATCTAGCTGTATTCAGCTGGACTTATAAGAGGATTTAAGTTGAGTTATTTGTTTTACATTGAATATTAACTGAACTGGAAGTTTTGGCTCTTTTTTGTCAGTTAGAGCTTGCTAGATTTTATTGCTGTTAGTATTTGCAGACGGGGAAGTCTCATTCATTGATGGGCTACCACTGCCTATTTAAGTGGTACATTTAAGAATATTTTCTGCTTAAAAACTTCAGCTTTGGCCAGCTAAAATCTAGCTGCATTCAACTGGATGTATAAGAGAATTTAAGTACCTTTTATCTGCACATTTTTCAAATAATATGACATTTAAATTGAGTTATTTGTGTTACATTGAATATTAACTGAACTGAAAGTTTTGACTCTGTTTTGTCAGTTAGTGCTTGCTAGATTTTATTGCTGTTAGTAATTGCAGGCGGGGAAGTCTCATTCATTGATAGCCTGTCACTACCTATTTAAGTGGTACATTTAGGAATATTTTCTGCTTAAAAACTTCAGCTTTGGCCGGCTAAGATCTAGCTGTATTCAACTGGATGTATAAGAGGATTTAAGTACCTTTTATCAAGTTATACGGCATTTAAATTGAGTTATTTGTTTTACATTGAATATTAACTGAACTGGAAGTTTTGACTCTCTTTTGTCAGTTAGTGCTTGCTAGATCTTATTGCTGTTAGTAATTGCAGGCGGGGGAAGTCTCATTCACTGACAGCCTGTCACTGCCTTTTTAAGTGATACATTTAGGAATATTTTCTGCTTAAAAACTTCAGCTTTGGCCGGCTAAGATCTAGCTGTGTTCAACTGGACGTATAAAAGAATTTAAGTACCTTTTATCTGCACATTTTTCAAATAATATTTCATTTAAATTGAGTTATTTGTGTTACACTGAATATTAACTGAACTGGAAGTTTTGACTCTGTTTTGTCATTTAGTTCCCCATCCACCCTCCTTGTTTTTTTTTTGGTGTTAATCTTGGTGGCTTTGAAACCACCTGCCCCTCTTTTGTTTGTGTTTGTGTTTGGATACTTTTTCTGGGCCCATCTCATTTTCTCACTCAACTGAGTGCAGTGAGATCATATTCTGATTTCAGGCACTCCTACTGTGTACAAAAAGAGCATCTGGTAAAGAGAAAAAAAAGTTTTTAAGCTTGTTTCCTGCCTTTCCTGTAAGTGATCTAGACTGTTTGTAGTCTTCTGAGCCCCCAAGCCTTTCTGTTTTGGAGGAAAGCTTTCTAACTTAATTTTATTTCTTAGAACTAGCCAGTTTTCTAGTTTCAGCACTCAAATCTGTTTCTTTGAACTCAGCACTTGTTCAGAACTCCTTGTAAGCACTAAATAAGTTGCAAATTACTACAGCACTCAACTTTCCGCACTTCTCTAGAGGAAAGCAGTTTTTAGTACTTAATAAAGAAGCACCTATCCAGGCATGTCTGAGGGTTAGCTTCTGGTGATTTCTCCTGTCTACCTGATGAATCTGGGCATCTTGGGGCAATGCAGCAATTGCCTCATGTACACAGACAACCCTCTCCTCCTACCACCCAACACTACAACTTGTGAGAGATGCACTTATATTGCCAAACTGGAAGCAAACCTCTCTTCACCCAAGACTCGACTAGACAGTCAAGAGGAGAAGGTAAACACTTGCACAACACCACACTCATCACATAGTCCCTCAAAACATACACCACCAAAACACACACATAGAAACACAAAACACACACCTACATTCGTGGAGGCTCTCAATAAAAACCTGCCCAAGCATCAGGGACCTCCAAAGCAGAAATGCAAGCAAACTCCACCCCCCAACACAACCCAAATGACACATAGCCCACAAACTCAGTGTGCCACTCAACCACAGCCCATAAGGCATAAGAACGTACCCAACACTCTAGTCATAGGTGACTCTATAGTCAGGCACACTGATGTTCCACTCACCAGGCTAAACAAAGAGAAAGTTACTGTCAGCTGCCTGTCCGGTGCCAGAATCCGCCACATAACACATGCACTCAGGCCACTCCACAACAAGTACAAATATGACACTGTCATTGTCCATGTTGGTGTGAATGACTTGAGATGTACCTCCCTGGAGTACATGAAAAGAGACATGGAGAAGCTCTCCGATCTTGTAGCCCAGGCAAGTACGACCTTGGCCCTGAGTAGCATCTAGCCATCACCCAGAATGATGCCACAGTACAAGGACAAAATGACTGACTTCAACAATTGGCTAAGCTTCTAGTGTCACTCAAGGGGGATCCAGTATTTGTCTGCCTGAGACTACATGATCACCAGGCCACAATGCTTTGCCAGAGATGGCTTGCACCTGTTGCCCTTGGGATTCCGGATACTGGCTAAGGCTCTTGCCACCCCATATAGTGCCTTTTTTAGGCAAGGTCAAATGACACATTCACCACCATAGCAGGTACAAGCAAGCAAAATCTGAGGGTAATGCTACTCAATGCTAGAAGTCTAAACCTCAAAATGCACTCACTCGAGGCACTTCTTAAAATGGAGAACATCGACATCTGTGCAGTGACAGAGACCTGGTTCAAAGCTCCAGAGAGCACCCCTGCATTACCAGGCTATAATTCATACCACACTTTTTGGCCACCTAACCCAGAACGAAGCACTAAAGGTGGAGGCGTGTCCATATTCATTAAGGATATCCACATCTCCAGGCTAGTTGAACAGCATAATGCATCTGAGATTATTCAAGTGCAACTAACTCTGGGCAAGACCGCAAGCCAAACTATAGCTTGCTACAGACCCCCCACCCATGCCCCAGGATTCCCACTCCTCATTTCTTGATACAGTGGAAAGTATTAGAGTACAACCTAACACCCTAATAATGGGCAATTTCAACTACCCCACCATTAACTGGGAAAACTACTCATGTACCAATTCATTTGCTCAACATTTTCTGGAATTCATAAATTCCAACGCCTTGGATCAACTTATTCACACCCCCACCAGGGGCAGTAATATCCTAGACCTGGTCATTACCAGCATGAGCAACTGGTGTTCCACACCAGAGGTCACTTCCTCATTGGTCAGATCCGACCACAAGTTAATCACCCTAGACATCCACATCTCGCTCCCACCCCCAATTAGGGAAACCACCATAAAAAACTTCTCCAAAGCCAACTTCACACTTCTTAAGACAGAAGTGGCAAACTTCATGACACCCATGCAGACGGACAATAGAGTTACGACGAGTGCATGGATCATGCTATCCCTAATAGAACCAAGATGCTATCCTCCAAAAAAAAGGAAGCCGATCTGGTGGTCCTCTTTCATAAACAAACTCTATAACAGAAGAAAGAAACTGTTGCAAAAAAAGTAAAATCCCATGACTGGAGGAACGCCCTGGTCAATCTCAGTAAGAAACTGAGATCCCTCATAAAATCCTCCAAAGCTACGAAAACAAAATTGCCACTGACTCTAAAGACAACCACAAAGCATTCTATAGCTATATCAAGAATCTCAATGGCAATACTCAGATCTGCTCTGAGTTACAGCATAATGGCACTAAATATACAGAACCAACTGATATTGTCAACATCCTAGCAGATAGGTTCAGTGCTAACTTTACCCCCCCCCCCCACCCCCTAGAGGGCCCATCTCTATACCGGAAGAATGCAAAGTTCCTGTAATCACGGCTGCACAGGTAAAAAACACACTCTCCAAAGCCAAGAACATAGCATCCATGGGACCTGACAGTATCCCAGGCTGTGTTCTACATGAACTAAAGAATGAACTGGCACCCTACCTAAGTACCATGTTCAGTCATAGCCTCACCTCAGGCTTTGTGCCCACTGAATGGCACACCATGACGGTTATCCCACTCCACAAAGGGGGAGCCACGAAGGACCCCGGGAACTACCGCCCCATTAGCCTGACAAGCCTGGTCTGCAAGGCCATGAAACATATCATCATGGAACTCATAAACAAAGACATTGGTAATCTCCAAACTCTGGACCCTACCCAGTTCGGATTTGTAAAATGCAGATCATGTATCCTAAACCTGATTGACTTCTTTGAAGCAGTCATCAAAGCCATTGATGAGGGTAAGGTGGTTCACACAGCTTTTCTAGATCTCGCCAAGGCTTTTGACACCATCCCCCATTCTGGAATTATAGATAAGCTCACTAAACTAGGTATAAATCCCTATGTCACAAGATGGGTTGTCAACTGGCTCACAGACAAAACCCACACTGTGAAAGTAGCAAACTCCAAATCCGACTTCAGACCAGTGACAAGTGGAGTACCACAGGGTTCAGTCCTGGGTCCTCTCCTGTTTGGTATCTACTTCTCTGAAGTACAGGCTAACACAGGAGGTCTTTGGCTAACAAAGTTTGCAGATGACTGCAAACTAGGAGCCATAATCAAAACTCCAAACGATGTGGACATACTACAAAAGGGCCTCACTGAGACAGATGCCTGGTGTCAAAGCTATGGCCTGAAGCTCAATGCCAAAAAGTGTATTGTCATCCCCTTTGGTAAAAACTCTGCACCCATGAACTACCACGTAGCTGGTAGTCTACTTAATGCCAAAAATGTGATGAGACCTTGGGACACAGGTGGACAGTAGTCTCTCCTTTGATAATCACATCGCCACAGTGGTCAGGAAATCCTTGTATGTGGCTCACCTCATCACAAAAGGTTTCTCATCCAGGAAAAAAAGCGGTCATTGTTCCCCTCTACTCATCACTCATTAGACCCATTATAGAGTACAACACTCCTTTTGATATGTACCTCACAAGACATCTACAACAACTGAAAAGGCAACAGAAATACCTCACAAAGAGGATTACTGGCCTCAAACAGATGCCCTATGCAGACCACCTACTCAGAGGCGATCTCTGCCTAACATACAAAGCTATGTCAAACCCAGAGCTGTTGGATATGCTCCACTTAAAGAAATCCCAATCCCGCCGAGCTACACGCTCTAGGGACCTAAACCTTATCACCACAATAAACAGAACATGCTGGAGGGATAGATTCCTGTCCCAGAGACTTCCCATAATCTGAAACAGACTACCTATCTATGTCAAACAGAGCTCCTTATTAGCACTCTTCAAGAAAAATCTTGATGATTGGATGGGAGATAGGAAATTCACCTCCGGGGATCACTTCTATGGCTCTGCTCGACAGGGGCACAGGAAAATAATTTTCTTGGGTGGTGAAAGCCAGGGTACATTTTGGCTAGGCTTATATAGGCCCTAGGGCCAATGGCCTAGTACCCTTCTATGAAGCTATGAACAAAGTCAAGGAACTTTTGCACTAGCTAGTTAGGGCTAATGTAGGTTTCCCAGTTGATGGTAGGATAATTGAAATCCCCCATAGCCAGTATGTTTGGTAAAATTTGGATTGTCTCTGGTTTGGTCAAGTAAGCTTCATGGGCACCATGACCCATGGGGGGAGAATCTATAACTGGCTGTGACTTGAATGGGGATCTTGCCCACTGTAATCTGGACCTTGAGTAACTCCATGGAGTTGTCCAATCTAACTAGACGGGAGGTGAATTTATCTCTAATATAGACTGAAACACCACCTTTGGTTTTCACATGCTCTCTTTGCCGTCTAATGGTGTGAAAGGCATTGTAGCCCTGCAAGGCCGAGATACTCTCTGAGGCCTTGAACAGGTTTCTGTGACTGCACAGACATCTACATCTTCCAGTGATAGAAGTGCTTCCAAGGAGTGCAGTTTTTGGTTTAAGCTCCTAGCATTTAGCAGCATGACCTTTATTTTGTTCTGATTGTTTAATTTCATGTTGGTAATATTTTCGAGACCTTGCCTAAAAAAAGGCACTATGGGGAAGGCAAGACCCTTTGCTGGCAGCCAAAACCTAGACGTGCCAGGTGCAAACCGTCTTTGGAAAAGAAGCGAGGTTTGTCGACCATGGCTCCCCAGGTTAACAGGAATCAGATACCCTTTGAATGACACCAAAGACAGTTATTGAAATAAATAATTTTTTTGTTTATACTGTCACATCACTGTAGGTGATGGTAGTATGCTGCTCAGGGCTAAGACATACCTTCCTGGGACACATACTCAAAAAGCTGAACCATGCATGTCTCTCTTCATATAGTCCAGTGAGGTATGTCTCAGGTCATTCACACCAACGTGGACTATGACAGAGTCATAATGGTACTTGTTCCTGAGAGACCTGAGTGCATGCATGATCTGATGAATCCTGGCCCTGGTCAGGCAGCTGACTATGACTTTCTCCTTGTCCAACCTGGTGAGTGAGACATCCGTGTGTCTCAATACTGAGTCTCCAATAACAAGAAAATTTGCTTTTTGAGTGTTATGCCTTTTTGGTAAATTCAGAAATAAATATCTTTGGTGACAGTCCAGTACTTAGTAACCATATTGCAAAATTAGTAAAATAATAAAAAAACTGTAAGAAACCCCCATCCCAAGACATCAAGACCCACTGAAACATGCTAACAAGAAACTTATTAGAAAGTATAAAGCAGAGCATGAGCTTAAGGTCACTATAGATACCACAGGAAACTGCAAATCATTTTTTTGGCTATATCAGAAAATTAAGGAATAATGTTCAACAATGCACTGAGCCATCCATAACCACACATTCCTCTCCCAAGGGTATAGACAATATTTTTGAAGACTAATATAATGTTAACTTTATCTCATCTATGTAAGTTGTTGCTCCCATTATCCCAGAAAATTTTGCTTCCCTGAAGTCACCTTGGAACAATGGTTAAGGTCTTTACCTCACAGGTACAAGGTACAGAGTCTGATTCTGAAGTCTGGTTATTAAGGGTTGTGGGGATGATATAATTGTTAGTGTTTACCTCACAGACCGAAGGTAAAGGGTTTGATTCTCATCTTTGAAGGGGAAAATTGGATAGGCTTTAAATAGCCACAAGGGCAGCTAGCCTAGCACTTACATATGAACAAGTCTTAGCCTCCTTGTCAAAGGTTAAAAGAATAGAGCTTCTGTGGGACCAGACATCATACTGAGTCGCAGTGTCATCAATGCCAAGTATGCACTATCAGAGATTTTACTTAAATCTGTTCAACCTTATTCCGTCCACAGAGTTTGTTCCTCATGCCTAGAGAACAGCCAGTATGATTCTCCTATACAAAGGCTGCCCCTTCTAAAGACCTGGGTAATTATAGGCCTTTCAGGTTCACCAGCCTTATAAATAAAGCCATGGAATATATCATAGGAGAATTCATTTATGTGGACATAGATAACTTAACTGATCTACGACCCTATTAGTTTGGTTTTGTGAAGCCAGGTCCTGTCTACTGACCCCAGTAAGCTTCTTTGAAATGGTTACAGAGGCTGTGAACGGTGGTCACTCTGGAAGCACTGCTTATCTGTATCTGGCCATGACTTCTGATATTATTGAAAAATTAGCCAAATAAAATGTAAACTCTCTCATTGTCTGCTGAATTACAAATTGTCTGTCTAACAGATCCCAAGTTGTGAAAGTTAATGTTACTATCTCTGAATGTAAAATTGCAACTAGTGGTATAGTACTGGGATCAGTGCTAGGGTCTGACTTGTTTGGCATTTATTTTGCAGACATCCAAATCAGTATCCCAGAAATGTGGTTGATGTTGTGTGCTGATGAGTGCAAGCTGCACACTGTTATCCACTCAGCCACTGATATTAACAGCTCCAGCAAGGGCTGGAATATGCACACAACCTGATGTACAAAAAAAAAAATGCAGAAAAGTATAGACAGACACTCATTCAAGACCTAGGAACCTCTGTGGACAGCCCCCTCATTCAGTCATGTTTCCACCACAGTCAGGAATTCCTTTTATCTGGCCCAGTTAATATACAAGGGGATATTTTCAAGATCCAAAAATCTCATCCTACCAATGTCCTTTTCCTTTTCAGACCTAATCTTAAATAGAATATCCCCTTTGTTATGTACAAATCCAAGCTTAATGCTTGAGTGGAAAGGTCCTAAAGAGTTATGACCAAAAATATTAAGGGTGTGAAATCCTTTAACTTTTTTTGTAGATTAAGGGTGTGAAATCCTTTAACTTTTTTTGTAGGTTAATGCAACTCTCCTAATACTCAGTAGCCTGCCATTTGCTGTGCCACTTTTTTTTTTTTTTTGCAAAACCAGTGGCTGTACAAACACCCACGCTATAGATCTAAATCTACACCAACAAACAAATAAGCAAGACATATTGGAGGGTTAGATTCCTAACTCAGCGTATTCGTAGCCTATGGAATACATTGCCACTACAGGTCAAAGTACTGCTTTGGCTGCCTTTATGACCAGACTGGACAGTCAGGCACAAATTTACATCAGGGGAGGTGACATTTGGGAGGTGCCACTATCAAGTACATGAAAAGCATGACAAGAAATGTCTATTTAAAGGTGCATATAAATAGGCATTTTATGGTCCCCATGATTGTGTATTATTGTTCCTATACCCCTACAAAAATATGCCAGAGCGTGATTCTTTAGAGCTTCATGGAAGTGCTAAGTATTTCTGTATGTCGCCCACTACTTGTACATAGTCTACCTGCAAATATGTAAGAAGTTAATAGAAGACACCATCTGAAAATACTCTACTTGTAAATATTCTACCTTGAAATATCCCACTACTGTTGTAAATATTATAACTAATGTTATCACAACTGTAAACAAACTGATGTTGCCTTTTACTGAAATTGTAGCTAACTGTATCTCTGTCTTGAGACCTTGTTATGGCTGAAAATCGTCTTTGGACAGCCCACTCACCTAGTTATTAAATAAATACCTTTCCCAAGGAATGATGATCTGATTTGCAGTCTTTGGCTTTTATCACTGATTTCCCTGACTTTTTAAATGAATGGCTAACTATATTGCATAACAAAATCACTCAATATAAAAAGAAGTTTAATTATAAGAAACAGATTTGAGTATATGCAAGTTGTTGAGCAAATTGAAACAATCCAGAGTACACCTGATACAGTGTTTAGGACTGTGGAACTACAAGGTGGATACGTGCAGCTAAAAATAACTGCCATTAATCTTAGTAGAAAGGAAAAAAAATATCTGAAACTGTTGTGAGATACTAAGATTGTAAGGTTAAATTACTTTGCAGCTGGGAAAACTGAAATCCTCAGAGAAAGAGAGAGGGTGTGAGAGAGCTCTTTTAGCAGAGGAAGGTCAAGTGGAGAAGGCCATTGTGGCAGAATTAATACAAGATGTCATTTGGGAAGGAGAGAAGCTGCCAGGCTGAAGCTAGTGTTAATGCACAGTACAGAAGGAAATCACCATGAAATGGTGGAAGTGAAAGGGCCAGAGAGAGAGAAAAAAACAACACACACACACACACACACACACACACACACACACACACACACACACACACACACACACACACACACACACACACACACACACACACACACACACACAACCAAGAAATCCAAACTTGGAACTTAATTGTAAACTGAGCTAATATTAAATTTAAGTGAAGGATGAGAGCTAATTTGAAGCTGGTTTCAAATTTATCACCTGCTTGATTTTAAGAATGTTGTACTTAAGAATCCAGACAGCTGTTTTTTATTTATCCTAATATGTTTCACACTTATGTACATTAGTAAAGCCGCGGTGGTGCAACGGTAGCGTTGTCGCCTCACAGCAAGAGGCTCTCCCATTCAATTCTCGGCTGAAGTGCCTTCTGTGTGGAGTCTGCATGTCCTCCCTGTGGTCGAGTGGCGTTCGAAAGACATGCGTGAATGGGCATGCCTTCGTTGAAGGTTGGGCATCGGGCTGGCACCTCAGCACCGTAAAAAAAATCTACTCATTAGCGGACCGTAGTTCCGCTGTGGTGACCCCTAACCGGGAAAAGCCGAAAGAAGAAGAATAACAACATAAGTAAATACATCATCAGCATTTGTAAGTGTACAGAGAAGAGAGCTTTTGTTCAGTGTGATTTTTACTCAGGGTAACTAACTGCATCTTATGTGGGTTCCTAGAAAATACATACATAGACGTTATGAACATGCTTTCATTAAATCATGTGCTGCATTTCTTGTCCTTTTCACCACAAATTTGCATAAGAAAACAAATATAAGCAGTGGTCATACTTAATAGTACACATTCAGATTATTTTAAAAAATGCATATATTTTGAAAGGAGTTTGACATTATTTTTCCTAGACCAATATCCATGAACCACATTTTTTTTTATTTTTTTTTTTGGTCTTCCTTGGGTCATGTAAATAGCCCAGCCCCCCAGTGTCCTGTGTCCACACTGGGTCTACCAGTTTTATGTCAAACCCCCCCAGACTTACTGTGATACTGCTGGGGCTGGTCGTGGATCCTAAGGGCATCTTGGGAGCATAACTGGCTTTAGGCTCCAGCAAACCCTGTGGTCACTGGGGGTCCTCTGTTTCTGGGGGCCCCCGCCGACAGCAAGTTATCTTATCTTGATATTTTGTAACACATCTGTCAAATTAACAAAAGCTAGTACAGCAGTTGTGTATACTTAATAAACCAGGTGGGTAATAACTCTTATTTATATCTCCTTTAAAATTCAAAGCTATCTCTGGTTATAGTAACAGTGTTTTATCAAGTAACAAGTTTCACAATTCCATTAAATATTTCACCACTGACAAAGTGCCTCTGGCTTAGTTAAACCCTGCTTGGTGGTCATTCTCTCCACTAAAACCAACAACATAGACAGCTTTAGGTACCTGCAATACCTGTGGCTGCAATGGGGCCCCTTAATCATCCTTGACTCTGTGGGAACCCCACAAAAGCAGCTGATGGTTAGGAAAATGAGGAAAAAATTTATTAATTTCCTGATTATGGTGTTTAACGTGAACAGAGCTGTGGTATGACCCTGTTAGGCTAAAGCTGATAAAGAACATAAGCAAAGTAAGCACTAGAGAGATCAGAAGGCAGGAGTGACTGATTTGAGTGGAAACCTTGTATTTTAAGAAGTGCTGATTCTTCTGATCTTCAGAGATGTTTTTTTTTTCTTTCAGAGAGTTTTATAAATACTGGTAGAATACCAGATGCTATGACTCTCAACTTCTTTGCAGAAGAATTCAGTTCAATACCAAAATAATAGCAGAATAAAGGCTCAAAATCAGCAACACATTTTAAATTTTACTCTAATTCTCTCAGAAAAGTTTATAGACTAACATCTTTTGCATCAACATGCATGTTTTGGACAACAAGAGGCATAAACCTCTGATGCCTGGAATTACTGACTGACTGTATTCCTGACTGATTTATTAGCAAATCAAACTTTTATCAAGGACAGAGCAAAATTATGTGCAAAATCAGGGAAGGCCTGTGAAATCAGAGACAGTGACAGGTATGCATTACTCCTCACCGAGGTAAATAAAAGTTAACTTATCCTTGGTGCTGTTTGATGATTGTTATACACTGATCTGGTATGGCAGTACCAGTGTTACACAATGTATTGCTATTTGCCGAAATAAGTACAAAATTAGTATTGTTATGGATAGTGTGTGTGTTTGTAAAAAAATATCACTGATTTTTAGGTTCTGTATTAGATAAACAAATGCTTAAATGTTCGAATCTCTAAAGGTCAACCTTTAGAGATCGAACAGTTAAGTGTTTGAATATCTTTAAAAAGTAAAAAAATAAATAAATAAATAAAACTAAAACAAAAAAAAAACGAAAGGATGTAAGCAGGGGGGCCAGCCCCCACACCCCCCGCTACTTAAATATACCAACTCCAAGATCGCGCTACAGTGTAGGGAATGGGAAATTTCCCATTTCCGCTCTGCCGTGCACTGAAGTGCGATCTCGGAATTGGTATATTTAAGTAGGGGGGTTTTGCCCCCTGCTAAAACCCTTTCAGTTTACCTTTTTTTTTTTTTCTTACTTTCTTTTATTACATTTTCGAACACTTAAATGTTCGATCTCTAAAGGTCGACCTTTAGAGATTCAAACATTTAAGCGTTCGTCAATGTAATATAGACCCGATTTTTGTCTCTGCATACACCCAGTAATGCCAAGATACACGTTATTCTTCTGGGTATCAGTGAAAAATTTAGCTAACAAGTCATTGTATTTCAAAAGTAATGCATAAAATATGCCACAAAACATTCAGACACTTCAGTCTTCAAGGAGACTGATGGCACCCACTCCCCAGACTGTATAAATTGATATGGGGGCTTCCATAATCACCCTTGACTGTATGAGGGTGCCACAAAAGCTGTTGCTGGTTGGGGAAAAAAATGTATTAATTTTCTGATTATGCTCTTTAACCCGAACAGGGCTGTGATTTGACACCATTAGGATAAAGCTGATAATGGCCTCTGCTCTTCTCTGCACTCATTCTAAAACCAGCCCTGCTCAGATGTGTGTGTGTAAATAAAGCTGCTGTAGGTTATGGGGGGGGGGTCATGGTTACTGTTTTAATTTTCATTACAATCAAACCATGGAGGTGTGCACATGAGGTCATTACAGCTTATGTTTGGGCTGAGGACAATGTGGCCATTGTTTCTTTTACTTTTCTCACAGCCGTGAGAGGTATACAAAGTAGGTTACTATAGCTTGTGTTGGAGCAGTTTCCTGTCTAGGGGCAACAAAGTAAAATATATTACTGTAATCATTATTTTTTCAATGTCACATTAGGCACATATACAGGTAGCTGTCATTGATGGTTAGGGTTGAGGAGTGAGGAGGCATGCTATGTGTATGTATGTCAGCACTCACATGATACAAATGACTGTAGCAATTTGAACCTCTGCTTTCATTCCAGTCTAATACCAGAGGGAAGCATAGGCAGTGACCATCTTTTTGGGGGGAGTTAGGTAGGCAGGCTGTATTCCCAGACTGGACCTCTGCATCCAGACAAAAAATGGCTTGTTAGTTTGTTGTGAGCTACTATTTTGTCATCTTTGAATATTAAGCCTTAGGCACAACTTATGGCTTCCTTGAAAGGAAAAAAAAAAGAACAAAATTATTTTTTTACTCATGTTTTTAGTTTATGATACCACTGGATTAAAAGTTTGGGAAAATGCTCTAAAATACATCCTAGACCTATAACTCTATGACTTCTTGGGCTCTGGCTTACTGAGTTATTCCCTAAATGGTTATTACTGTGCTGTCTTGGTTAGGAAACGTGCTGAAAGGATGCAAGGAAAACTTAAGCTGAACAGCAACACTAAATTTCCTTCCTTAATCATAATTTCTTTTAAAGACATCATTGAGTGAAAAGATTATGTAAAAAGAAAAAAATAAATAAAATGCACTTTAAAGCATATAGACAGCCTTTCACCTAAGTCCAGACCTATACATAGAGTTGCTATAACATATCATTGCTCTAACTAAAATGCCGGTAACTGTGAATGTCCCTCTGTGAGACAGGCGAATATAGTGTGGTACATATGCCTGCTGTACTGTAAGAGCATTGCAGCTACTGGTAAGTCTGTACATACTACTACTGAATGTTTGCAGCATGAACTAAAAGGCTCCTTCAGAGAGGTGGTAAATACAGGGTGATACTTTGATGGGAGTGTCTAGGGGCCTCCAAACTTGACATGTGCTAGGAGCCCCCAAAATGCTAACACCGACCCTGGGAGTTCAGCCATCTCTGTTTCCATCCTGGGCAGGGAATTTTTTTTCTATATGCTATATCCACTCCCTGCCCTGCCTCACACAGACATTGACTTGTGTTCAAGGGCAATTCTGTCTGCACCACACCTCCCCTGACGGAGTATCATTAGTGAATGCCCTCCCACCTGGAACAACACACCCATCCCTTCCTTTTGTTCTGTCAGTCACCCAAGGCACGAATCAAACATGGGTCAACTGGGATGTAGTTAGGGCTTCTCCCCTCTATGCCACTAGAGCTGCCATGAACCATATTTGTATTATTTTACTGTATGAATATATTTTTTTCATACTACTATCATACTGCACTGGAGTAGTACTGATTGACTAATTCATTAGTTCATTCTTCATTGCTACTTTATTATAGTCAAGAGTCACAGGGGAGCTGTAGCCTGTCCTAGCAAGTAATGAGGGTGAGGCAAAGGACCAGTCCTGAACAGGATTCCAGTCCATCACAGGATGCACTTTTCTGCTCCCCACCACACACATATACTTCAGGACAGTTTAAGGGATTATTGCTTCTTTATGGCATGTATTTAGGATTTGAGTGAAAATCAAAGACCAGTACTCACTGGTAGGATATGCTGACAACACACAGATGGCACTAGGTAAAAAAATCAATGGTAGCCCATATTGCAAAAACAGCAGCAGAGGAGGAAACAGTTGTAACAAATATAATTTATTAAATCCCTAACCCTGGTTCCTCTGGATAATGCGTCAGGGATCATCAAGACATTTGTCTTATATAACTTGTTTAAATAGTTTTGGGTCTCATCACATTATTTCAGTCAGTGATTTAAGGTCACAGTGTTCATTATTTTATTTAGTAATTATAGCATTCGAATACAATAAGTATTTCTACAGTCACTTTTTACGTAAATAAATATATAAATCAGTATATTTAATTATATGAAAATGTCACAAATAGAATATTTCCATTCAATGTCCATATTAGTTTCATGAGTAAATAAAGTATCAAATCTTAAAATATTCATTCAATTAATTTACGAAACTCTATTGAACCAATTGAACACATTTTTAATTTGTATACAAATAGAATGTTTTTCGTTCATATGAACAATACCAAGTGCTGAACATTTGTAGAAAATACATGCTTGAGATATTATTTCGTTATTTTTTTCTAGTCGCCTTGATCTGTATACTATTTCAAACTGCTCTGTTGATGTACCATTTCAAATACAGCACCGTCAGAGTTATGCATAGATTTAATCCATTATTTTGCACCACAGATATTTACCTCCATGCTATGTGTAACCCTTTAAAAGAGTATTTATTTCAATTGAAAATTCCCTTTCTATATGAGATCAGCTTTAAGCAGTGCACTGCTATTTTCCTATCACTTATACAGCTTGTTTTTTTTTAAAATAAGATGTAAGGAAAATACAGCAACAGTTTGCTAATCTGCAAGTCTGTTTTCAGTATGTGCCTGTCTCCTTTATAATTCTTTATACTTTAGATGATGATCTAATATAACAGTAATAAAAAGCAGTCTGATATTTGTTGACATATTCTTCATTGTTTTGCCTCTACTGACATTTCCTGCTTTTTCTCTCTATTTACCTTGTCAGGCACTTATTTCAATATTTATGTGGTTTACCCCTGTGGTTTCAATATGTCCTCGAATTCCTTTTTGATATTTTTTTTTCTGATACTGCGCACTCCTTTTGAACTCTGTTTAGTAACGATTCTTAACGGGTGTGAAAGACATGCAACTCTGACACAAAATGGCATTAGCTGAAGTTATTTTTCCATATTATCCAAAACACAGTGGGTGTTACAAGGAAAAAATGGACCACCCAGGAGTGTGTCAGAGTTCCATCCACTCAAGGATTGTGTTATGTTATACTTATGCTTTCAAAAAATGAAAAAAAGAACCAGAGTGGAATAGTGCAAGGAGAAGATAGCTGAAAGTGCATTGTGCATATTTATTTTATGTATTTTCAGTCTGTTATCAAGGTTGACGAGCTGGTCCCCAGACCCGTATCAGTCATGACCTGGGTACAGTAGTACAACAGTCATTAGAGGAATAATTATAGGCAGTACTGTTTAACATAAGATGTAGTGAAATATATGCTTAACATAGTAGGTTACAGTAAAAATAACATAATGGAATACTGCAATAACATAACAGAGGAATGCTTAACTTCTGAAAGTAATATAAATGACAATGAACAATTTCTTGATGTAGTAGTGCTTGAATTGTTATAAGTAGTGAACACATTTTAAAGTAATTAGTAAAGAAAAGATGGAAATATGTTGGAAAGTAATAAGTTGAATAAAACCCTTAACAGTAATTAGGGAAAGAGATGGAGTTTAGAGCTTAAAAGCTATATGAAGAGTAAGTATCTGTGGTAAGCAGTAAAGTAGATTACAGGAGGTTTATCTTGCTTACACTTTTCCCTTCCTGTTTTTTTTAAAGCTGATGTTAGGAAACAGAAACCATATAGTGGCTTATAGAAAAATTGTTACTCTTAGCATACATATTTCATACCAGAAGTGGGATATTTCATTTTTACTGGACTGTCTCTTTACAATACCCATTTGGAACACTGATAGTCCAGAGGGAAGCTGTTTTACAAGCCCATTTTCTAAATGAAAATATGCCAGTTGTGAAATATGAGTGCTTCATTTGAAGCTTATGCTCCATCCATTACTATTTAACATTTTCATAGCTGTGAAACTACTCACATTCATTTTTACACAGAAGTAGGAATTACCTGATTTTAAAGTGTCTGCCATGAACAAACTAATTCTCAAATGAAGTCAGTACTGGCATATGTGGGGATATAAGCTATCCCATTGGTGTTCCACTCTAAGAAATGCTGTTGTTGAAACTTAATACAGACAGCAATGTAATAAACGTAAAATAAGTTAGTTTTAGGCCTTCCATCCAAACTGAGGATAATTATGGTATAGAAATTCCTATAATTAACCATTCCCCATAAACATTGCTTTCCCAAAACAAATTTATCACTTTTTCTAACATATCTTCAATGACTAACATGAATATTTTTCTTACAAAGGTTTCAAAAGTGTTTTTTTTACTGAAAAGATCCCAGCCTGAAAATAATTGGGGGATTTCACTAGGCTTTGTAGAATTTTGGAAACACATAAGACCATGGGGTCTATATTATATGAGCGAAAGTGCATATGAACGAACACTCTTATGAACGCAAATGCCAGACATCGAGCGTTATATTGTGGGAGGCTGTGCCCCTCGCACCCCCCACTAAATATATATTTCAACTCTGAGATCGCACTACAGTGAGGAAAGGGCAAATATTCCTATCTTCACTGTACTGCGATGTCCAGCATTTTCGCTCATAAGAGCGTACGTTCATATGAACTTTCGTTCATATAATATAGACCCAAGACCATGAACTGTGGCTTAGTGATATACAATGATTCTACGTCATTTGCTGTAAGAAGATCTAAACTGTTTGCTTGCTGACACATATTAATTTTACACCTTTTACCATAAGGAAATCTAAGCTGTGTCCTTAAACATAAATGCTCTAATAACTGTTTTTTAAAACATTTTGCAGGATTCCGTACCAAAAATTCATATTCATTGTAGTCGTTCAGTAATGTATAACGCATTTATGAATATTCCAGTCTGCTCAGTGTAATACTATTTTCACTTATAGCTTTTTTGATAAAATATTATGTTAGGGCTAGCTAGCCATTCCCTTTTACTTAAATAAGCAAAATAGGTAATACATTTACAACTGACAAATTGTTGTTTAGTTTGTCAACACAAGTATGTTTAGATACTTGGGGTAGTTTTAATTAATAGTCTTAACTGGCTACTGTTTTTGATTTATCTGAAAAATTCCTCTTTCTTTCTTTTTTTTTTTGAAATCCTCTCCATCATAAATAAGGAAATTCAGAAGTTCTTCATCCCCCAGTAAGCCTAAGTTATCCACTTTGAGACTTTTCCCTGGTTGATAGTGCTTTTATAAAATCTGTAAAAAAAATGACATTTCCTTTTCATCAAAAGCAATATATCTCAAGTCAACAATTCTCACAATTTAAGTGTTTCAGTGAGTATGCACTTTAAACCTTTAGAAAGCACAGAAGTTGCACACTGATTTAACTCCATGTCTGACACAAATTATATACCTTTAGTTTCTCCGTTTGCCTCTCTGTGGACAATGACCTAAAAAAAATGTTGGATGCAGGAACTTGTTGAATTGGTGAATGTAGATGATTATTTCTTTTGTTGCAGCTGTCACTTCTCTGCAACTTTTAAAAGAAAGACTACAGCTATGTCCACATCTAGTGACATAATTTCCCCTCAGTCATCTCTTTTTCACCTGGGGCTGATGTGTCTGATCCGACAGTATTTGTTGCTGCCAGAAGAACAGTATCTCTTTCCATGTGATCCTCAGTGGCACATGTTAAACTGAGGAAGGAAAAGCAATTACACTGAGATCATGTCACATTCTAGATCAGTGTGCAGTGGAATTCTTGTAAACTGACCCTTTTCAAAAAGATTTTGTCTAAAAAGATAGAAATAAAGAACACAGGACAATATGATTGCTGCTTAATATTATCTGATTTATTGATTTTTCTTATGAGCACTTTCATCTGGCAAATTTCATCAGATAGGAATTTAGTGAATGAAATTACATTTACTTGACATGCTCAAATAATTCTGAAAAGGGGGTATGGTGGAGGATAGGTGTTGCCATTGGTATATAGTTTGACTGACTATAGAATGATTAGACCAGACTAGGTCTCATCCTGATTGGAGGGAACTTGCTAGTCTTCCAGCCATAGATACATACTAGGCTAATGACCATTGGGGCCTTTATAAGCCTACCCATGCAATCCAACCCAATTGCGTACCTGTGTATCATAGGCCTTTATTTGGAGGGAATATGTTATTTAGGAAGTTACTAGAGGTTTTGTGGGGGTGGTGGATATTAGACAGATACAGACAATAATGCAAAAGCTATCAGAGACATGGTGGCCAGACCTGGGGTGAATTTCCAATTTCCTGTCCGTTCCTCAAGCTTATGGTTAAATAGGGTTAAGGATGGACTCTGCTTCGCATGGATGGGGAGTCTGTTCTAGAGCATGGGATCTTCTGAGAAATCTGTCTCATCAATATGGCTTATGTCACAAGCAAAATTTGAATCATCCTTTGCAGATGTGCAAAAGGTCCTTCAGCGCTGGATCCAAGGATGCCTTGCATGCCAGGCATAGAACTCCTCTCAGTAACATGTAAGAGACAAGAGTATAGAGACAGGGTTTTAAGACACAGTGATGGTACTTGCGTAATATCGCAACCACACATTGTCAGCATTCAAGGCATTATCGGCAGCGTTCCATTCTCACTGTAATTTTGTGCTGCCGAGAATGCTGACAATTTGTGTTTGTTATAATATGTAAATCATAGTGTGTTAAAGTTTCTTCTACACAACATCTGTGCTATCAACACTTCTTGTGGCATCTCTGGTATCAGCTTCGACATTTCACAAATGGGTTTCTGAAATACTACAATCACATATAAAAAATAAAGTTAGAAATGCTAAGAAAGAGTTACAAAGCACGCCATTAATCAAGTGTTCTTATATTTTAAACTTGTTACTTGTCTGTTTTTTTTACTTTAAAATACAGAGTTTGTTCTTTATATCATTATAAATTCTGTTCTTAATTTACAGAAGAATGCTTATTCCTTTAAAAATCATTCAGCAGAAATTGTAATGTAGACAATTATTTTGGGGAGAAGGGATTAAAAATATATGTGTAATTAACAATGTTTACAGTCATTGTGTTTTATCGCACATTCTTTTTAAATATGTATTTCTCGTTGCACTCCTCCCCCACCCCCCGACTCACACACACACACACACACACACACACACACACACACACACACACACACACACACACACACACACAAAACAGGCTTCTATCTCTCTTCATACCTTGACTTAAAATGGTTTTCATTTTTCTATGATTTATTTCCGAAATATTTTGCATTGCGTGGTAACATTTTAAAAACACTATTATCTTAAATATGCTGGCCAAACCTAATCTTGACAAGCTTAAAGTGATTAGTACTCCATATTATAACCATGCATTGACAGCATTCATGGCATTTTCGGCAGCACGTTATTCCATTCTCACTGAAATAACATGCTGCCGAGAATGCCTTGAATGCTGACAAATGTGTAGTTTGCGATAATACATAAATACCACAGTGATCTCCTTGTTCAGTATGGTAAGTGGGGTATGTGTCATACAATGGAGTCCCGGGTAATGTGCTGGCTTGTCTTATGGACTTTATTCTTGTGGCTCCTCTGGGTGTAGGCATATGTGTGGTGTTTGATGTTGCGTGGTGTTTGATAAGTGCTTTAGAGATTGCTCAGGATATGCTGAGTAACACCAAGAAAGATTGCTTGTGAGTGTAATGTTTCAACAAAACAAATCAAAATAAAGTACTTTGACAATGCATTTTAAAGTATTAAGGACCTTTAGAATGATTTAAAGGCAAAATTAAATTAAGCAAAAATAAAGCAGTAGCACTCTGAGCAGCTAACTGAAGTACAAATAGTAAAATAAATCTCTTATCTGCCAAGGATGGAGTAAACTAAGCTGAACCACACCAAATGACAAGATAAAAAGAAACCACAGCTACAGAAATAATGGATAAGCTAGTTTAATGACTTCTAGTACCTTGGCCAAAAGCCTTCCAGTAGTAAACTAACTCTGGTCCCCCTCAGAGTGTGGTGAGGGAACTAAGCAGATGAGAATTAAATGAGCAGTAACCATAGCCAATTTTTAGTAAGTGAGGTTTACTCAAGCACAATACAGGTTTGCTGAGTAGGCACTTGGTATAGATTGGAAAAGTACGTAAATAGGTTACACAACAGACAGCTGCTTTGGAAGAGGGGAGGGACTTTGGAGATCAGATTACCATAAGGGGCAGAAGCCAGAGACACAGACATTTAAAACCACAAAAAGAGAAGGGTGAGAGGGTTGAGGAAAAAAAATTAAACTGAAGCTGTAATCCTATGGTTAGTATTTCAGAAACATTTAATGTAATGTCTTGGTTGGGGTGGGGCAGACTCAAAGAATGGGAAAAAACAGTAGCAAAGTAAACAGAAAGACACTGGAATGCATCTTTAAGCAGGTATATACAACTATAAAAAGTACTACAGCACAAATCCTGGAGCAGAATTCACAATACTGCCACTGCTGTAATCATACCACAGACTAAGGCACCAGACTTACCAGTAACACTATAATAAATGACTAAATGAGGCCCAGATCTGACAGCCGATCACAGTATTGCCATAACTGGTAAAGAAACAACAAGACTGATTGAGGTCCCAGCCTAAGTTCAAAATGCAAGAAGTTACTTTTTACATGCAACTCTAATTATGGAAATAGAAGAGTAGTATAATGTATAAACAATGTTAAAATTTTGAAGTAATACATAATATTCACACAATTGCAAATGAAATTACAAGACTAAGGTCAAAGAAGAAATTTTAAAAAATGCAAACAGATATATTTTTTGGCAAAACCATGGACAAAAAAAAAAAACAGAAAAGCACAAAAAAGTATGACCACACATGTCACCTGTGCAAAAAGCTTTGTTTCCTCCCTTTTGTTGAAAAGCTTAATTCTCACACCTCTCATAGTATTGAACAAAAGAAGTTTGCATAGGTGGTATGACCTGGAAATCTTTCTACACCATACCATTACACAAAGGAGGTAAAGCCACAGATCCATCTAACAACAGGCCCATTGCAATTCTCTGCCCACTCTCCAAAATCCGTGACAAATATATTAATATCCAGCTACTTAAGTACCTAATAGACAGAGATCTTCTAACTCCTACTCAACATGGTTTCAGACCTAATCATAGCACTTCCACTCCCCTCCTATCCTTCACTCACACTGTTGCTGAAGCCATGGACAAAAATCTTCTATTATCCTGCTTCTTCCTCGACCTTTCTAAAGCTTTCAATACAGTCTCTCATTCTAAACTAATTGCCAAACTAACTGAGCTTAACCTCTCCCCACCTACTATTCATTGGTTCTCAGGGTATCTCTCAAACAGACTCCAGTCTGTTAGATGGCAATCCACCTGCTCCCCCTTCCTACCTCTCCAAACTGGCATCCTTCAAGGCTCAGTCCTTGGCCCTCTCCTTTTTAACATCTTCACCAAAGACCTACACTTCTTCTGCACCTCCTCCTCCCTTATTCAGTATGCTGATGACTCTACTGTCATCTCTGTCTCAGATAACATCTCTAACATTCTTTCCATCACCCAAAACACTTTCTCATCTGTGCAAAAAGGGCTAACTGAACACCAACTTATACTTAATGCCAAAAAGACCAGGCTCCTATTTTTTCTTCTGAAATATCTCTCTCACCATAAATCCACCTTTACCATTTCCTCTCTCAATAACACCCCATACCAAAGCAGATCTTCACACCAAACTACTCAGTACCATAATTGATGACCAGCTAAAATCCTACATCCATATACAACATTGTATCAAAAAAAAAAAAAAATTGGATCTCTATAGAAATAAAAAAATCCTACCTCCAAATTCCAAACCCACTCTTAGCTCAAGCCTTCTTTCTTCATTGCCTTCTCTACACCTCTCCTATCCTTATCCATCTCCTGTCATCCCTACTAACCAAACCTGAACAAACCTATAACAACATCACCAGATTCGTCTGTAACCAGTCATACAAATCTCATCATTGTCTTTCCCTAAAACAACTCCAATGGTTTGAATTCCCCCAGCTCCTGCTTCTTTCCCAGCTGCAGCTCACACACTCCCTACTAAATAAACCTATGGCCTGTCCATCTCTTTCTTCCATAGTATACCCTTATATGCCAGCTCTCTCACTTCGTAGCTCTGACCAGAACCTTCTAGATATCTATAAACCGAACAAAAATATCGGCAAACTCCTGTACAGAAATTCTGTGTCCCAAGCTTGGAATAGGCTACCTCCTAACATTCATAACATTAATAGTACTCTCTGCTTCAAAACTGAAGTCAGAAATTACTTCCTGAACACAAAATCCTGCCCTTGCTATAATCCTCCATGAACTCCTATAATCACTTCATCTTCTTCCAACTCACTTCTACTTTTCAGAACTTGTTGTGTCAATCCGTCAAAAATCTAATATTTAGTACTATGCTTACATGTAAAGGATATGCTCTTATTGTTTCTGTTTCCTCACATTGTACATTTTATTTTTATGGGTTTGAACATGTTATTTGTATGAGTTGTAAACTTTATTTGCATTTACTTACTCTAGCATTTTTCACTGGATGTATATCTTATGTTGGTTTGTTATCTTATTTTTTCTACATTGAAATGTTAATTTTGTATATTTCCTAGCATTGTAATAGTTATGTTAATTTTGTATCCTGGAGCTTTTCTCCACAGGTCTCCACTGAAAAATGGCAAATAATAATAATAATAATAATAATAATAATAATAATAATAATGACTGGATCAGCTGGGGAATCTATCACAATTGTATTCTTTTTGTAAATTATTTTAGTTTTTCAAAAAGTGAAGAGGTGGTACAAGAGAAACCAATAAAATAACTACTATTTAATAGGGTTAAATATCATCAGAACACTAGATCCTTCAGATTGTGTGCACTTTTCCAGGATATAGGGTTCCTTCAGGCTGTCTATCCCCTTTTCTGCACACACACACACACACACACACACACACACACACACACACACACACACACACACACACACACACACACACCTGGGAAAGGTTGGCACAGGTTTACTAGCTATGCCCCCTTCTGCCCAGACTATAATTGATGTGTTTCTCATACATTGAGCTATCACTTCTGATGTGGGGCCCCCAGTGTTCCACGGGTTCAGCTAATCACAATAAATTGTGATAAAAAATAACAGTGCACAGACAGAAAAAAAAACACTTTCACTTTGGGACCTAAAGCTTCATTAGAAAACAATTTAACTCAGAAGGTCATACTGATACCTTAATCTCTTTATCAAAAAATAAATCAAAGCACTATACCCACTTTTACAGGTGCTTATGGTCACCAGTATTAATCCTGTTTCATAGCATATGTACGACTGATTTGGGTATCCTAGTAAAAGTAACCAGAACAGGAAAAGGCTAAGCATTATTCCTGTTTCATAGCACAAAGAATAAATAAAATAAAAACTTGCACAAAATACTTAGGGGTTCAATTTTTTTTCAGCTGTAGGATCTGATATCTCTTTCCCCGGTCCTCAACTGATGGGTCTTGGATTGACCTTGGATCCGTATTTGGCCACTCGATAGACTTTACACTCCATAGCTTGAGCTACAGTCCATACTCAGAAGTCCTGTCTACTCCTGAGATAGCCCAGATCTCATCTGCCACTTCAGCAGTAAGATGTAGTCACTCTTAGCTCAAGCAGGTTAATTTAGATAAGAGCAGTTTTTGCCATTTTTTTCTTCAGTTTTCTGTGTTTTTTCTTTTTCCTTAAGGTAATCTCTTTCTATTACTCCCCTATATTAAAAAAATATATTTTAATAACTAGTCTTTTCTTCTTGGATTTAGCATTTGGGCCTTAAGCCATTGCTTTTGTTGTGGCCACTCCTGTGGCATATCTTACTCTTACCATTGTTGGTATTTGTTTCTGTGATGCCCCTGCACTGGCCCAGTAATCAAGGAGCCTCAATCCTCACTACTAGCACCAGTGAGGGACGTACACAAGATGACAAGTACACACGCAGTAAAGTATCATTTCCCTTAAGAGCACACAGAGATCACAGTCAATCTGGGGCTGGTTTCTCCTTCTTTCTCCAGATCACCAATAAGACTCCCCACTGGCACAACTATAGGGTTAAGATCCCAGCCCAGTGGCCAAGCTAAGACCTCCAGCACCCTCTCTGTCCAAACAGTGCTTCTTACCCCTGCCCAAGTAGCTGACACACACACATACACTTTGAGATTTGGTTGATATACAAATACACACACACACACACACACACACACACACACACACACACACACACCTGGGAAAGGTTGGCACAGGTTTACTAGCTATGCCCCCTTCTGCCCAGACTATAAGGTAGTACCAGCTGCCACCAGCCACCCTTACTTATCAGCTACTATAAGGCCCTTACCAAAGGGTGTCCAATCCTACTGTGTAACGTTACTATTATCCAAATGGTAAGTGTGGCCAAGACTAAGGCTGTTGGAGTGGCCTGTACAGTGTTACCAAATACATATGCAAGTACTCTAAGAACTTAAATACCTCTAAACAAACCAACCACAACTACAAGGTTTAAATATATTTAATAATAAATAATAAAAGAATAAGACAATAATCAACACAGCAACTGCAGAGTTCAGAATCACAGGAAATATTTTAAAACAACAGCAGGACAGTCTCAAATAAATACAGAAAATATCTAAACTAATCTTCCTATATTCCTAACTATCTCTAAAAGAGATACTATGCCTAAATCTTACTTACAGAGCAACACACAGGCAGAAGTGCTGAGTGAATGTTTATTGGTCCAAGGCAAGATACAAAATGCCCAGACTTTCTCTGAGAGAATTCTTAAATTAATAATCAACATTACTTCTGAGCTAGCTCGGATGACATCACTCTTTGTCACCTGCCTTCAGTTCAAAGGTTTTCCCAGAAACTTAACAAAACTTAACATTTCTGTGTGGAAAATGCATAACTCTAAGATGTTTGCCTAGAACTGGAAGTCATGAAACAATTAAATACTTTTACATTTGAAACCTAGTAATTCTATTTCCAGATAATAGGAAAACATCTAACTCTAGACATTGTGACTGCTTACTGCAATGAAACTGAGATAGCACAATCGTAAAAAAAAATCACTTAATTTCTTGAAGTTTTGCAAGTAAACTCTGTATGTTCCAGCTTCTGCTATTAAAACATACATTTGCACAAGTATATAGTCTATATCCATTTCTGTTCTGTTCCAGTAGGGTACAATGTGGACACATTCTTGAGCTCAGTACATAACATACAGTTCAACACACACTTCTGCACCAGTAGTTTAATATACACATAACATATAGTTCTCTTACATTTGTAAGACAAGCATATTAATCATAGTGCTATTCACAAATGACATATGATTATTTACAAAATTCCAGACAGCTGGACTGGCAGCATTTCCCTGGTGTCACAGTTTCCCTTACCAATAACTGGGTATTAATTACCATTGTTGGCATTAACGTTTCCCTTTTCCATGTCAGAAAAAACTACTGGTTTTAAAAGGTGTTCCACTTGCAGACACAATTCCTAACTCTGACAGTCATTCCCAATGTGTCTATTGCCTGGGCCCAGGCCATCTTATTGATAATTGTGATATTTGTTCTAGCTTTAGTAACAGATATATGGTGAAGAGAAAGAATAAATTAATACTCAAAGGTCTTCCATCTTCTACTTCATCTGTCTCTGGAGTGCCATCTTTGTCTAAAAAACCTTAGAAGAAACAGAAGAAAAAACAAAAAATTCAAGGAAGCACTCCTCTGATAGCTTTTCTTCCTCAACTTCTTTCAGCTCTGCCCGAGAAGGTCACTAAAATGTTGGATCCATCCACCAAAGGCTCGTCTCTGACAAAAACTAAACTTTTAGATCTGTCCTCTTATTTGGATCCAACTATGTCCAGGTCTAAGTTATCTAGGCTTTCACTAGAGTCAGTCTCATCAAAGGCTTCACACTCTCTTCAAGACAAACCTCAAGGAGTTCCTGTCCACTGTCAATCTTGTCTTCCCTCGGGTCATTCAGGAGCCTATCAGAAGCAGATGTGGAGAGGATGAGAAGATTTCCCAGAACTCAGATTCAGTTGGATGGTTTACTGGCTCTGGCTTCCACTGGACCTATGAGCCTTTCCACCACACAACCCTCACTAACTCCTACTCCAATCCAGCTGGTGGTTTCTTAGATTTTGGGCCCGAGACTTCAGAATATGACTGTGTCAGATCTGAAGACTTGCCTTCCTTTGACTCAGACACTTTCTTTGACCCAGATGGGTCCACCCTTGTTGGATCCAGAAGGATCTTGAGACCATAGTGTCAACTCAGATGCTTTTAGAACAGTCTCTCTGTTTGATGCTTCAGCACTAGACAGCTCTGACCTCTGCTTCAAGGATGGAGCTGGGGGGGTCAGGTTTCGGCCCTCATAGACTACTTCAGATCCAGTGGGGGCAGGACTGAAGCCCCTCATGGCTTCAGCTTTTAAGGTAGTGAAGAGAGCTTTTCCCTCTTTGATTTAAAAGACATTCTTGCCCTCTTGGGTCCACCTCATCTACTTTGGAAGCTGGGACTTTTCATCCTGTCCCATCAGGGCAGCTGGTCCAGTCAAGTCTTGAGACTCTTCTCATTCAGGACACTTCTGGCACTTCTGAGTCCTTTCTGGAACCTCCCATGGAAAAGCCCCCCTCAGAAGTGTAAAAGGAGACACTTAGACTCTCCATAAGAGTCCTTAAATGAAGACACTAACTTCTGTTAAGGTGAACGGTCCCCCAAATCACCCCTTGAGGATGTGTCATTCTGAGAGATACTTGAACTTTTGAAACAGAAAGGAGGTTGAACGTCTTCTGCTTCCAGAGCTTATTACATACTGTTGTCCTCATTTTCCAACAAAACACAACAAAATAATTCCTGACATTTCACCCACTCAGAGGAAAGCTGCAGCTACAAAAATGCAAAAGCTGCTAAAAAAAGTATGACTAGTATCCAAAACTTGCAATATTCTTTTTAATGCCAAAAGCACTGGTGACAAAAGATTAGTTTTAGCTCTCAGCAATCTAAATTAGTTTGTAAAACATTCAGAGTTCTGAATGGTCACAGTTGAGTCCATCCTGCCTCTTAGGTTCATAGGTAGTTACTAGGCTATTGGCCCTAGGACCTATATAAGTCTAGCCAAAGGTACCCTGGCTTTCGCCACCCAAGAAAATTATCTTCCTGTGCCACTGTCGAGTAGAGCCACAGAAGTGATCCCTGGGGTGAATTTCCTATCTCCCATCCAATCATCAAGATTTTTCTTGAACAGTGCTAATGAGGAGCTTTGTTTGATATAGATAGGTAGTTTGTTCCAGAGTATGGGAAGTCTCTGGGACAGGAATCTATCCCTCCAGCAATCTATCCCTCCAGCATGTTCTGTTTATTGTGGTGACGAGGTTTAGGTCCCTAGAGCGTGTAGCTCGTAGGGATTGGGATTTCTTTAAGTAGAGCATGTCTAAAAGCTCTGGGTTTGACATAGCTTTGTGTGTTAGGCAGAGATCGCCTCTGATCCCTTCTTAGGAAGGAAGGTTGAATATCCTGTATAGATCTTCAGGATGAGTACTATCAAAATACAAAGGCGATCCATGAGATATCTAAGCTTCCATCTGGGAGCTGGCCACTACCGGTTCAGAGCACTGCCACAGCTCCTAGGGTGTTCAGCAAGTGCATGATAGTGGCTGCAGCTCACCTGAGACTTGCAAGTATTCTCAATGTTTCTGTATCTAGATGACTGTCTCCTATCTGCTTCTACCATACCTCAACTAATTCAAGCCAGGGATCACTTGCTCCATCTGAACTTTACCCAATTTAAACTCTGAAGTTCAGAGCCCATCTAGCTATCCAGACACAAGTGGCAAGCCTGCCACAAACAAGGTTGATGACTTTAAGGAATCAGGCATTACACAGACTCTTCATTCATCTCCAACCAATTTCTACAACTACTGGGTTCAATGGCAGCCTCCATAGCACTGGTTTCCTTGGCATGCTTTCACATGAAAGTACTACAGTGGACTCTAGCGGCACAGTGGTCAATAAGATCCAGTTCGCATCTCAAGTACTTGCAGATGCCACATAGCATGGTGGATTAATTCAGTGGAAGTTTTTCAGGACCATCATTTCACTTTTCCCTCTCCCAAAAGCACATTGACTACAGATGCCTCTCAGATTGGAGGGGGTGATATTACTTGGAAGCCCAGTTCAAGTCACATGGTCCCAGACAGAGACCAATCTTCACATCAGTGTCCTAGAAATGAGAGCAGTCCTATAGGTTTTGCAGGTGATTCAAGATGTTCTCCCTCTAGGGACGAGGATGACAGCAGTTCAGATGGACAACATGTTGGCGGTCTGGTACATCAACAAACAGTGGGGAACCAGATCTTACCTGCTTTCCCAGGAGGCAATGAGAGTTTGGAAATGGGCGATCTCTTCCAGTTGCTATTTCTTTGCAGCACATATTCCAGAGAAATCCAGCATACTAACAGACCAACTGAGCAGGTCCATCTTACGCCATCATGAGTGCTCTCTCAGTCAGTCTATACAGAAATACCAAATGCAGCAGATTCTTTGCCCTGTTCCCTCCTGAGGGGGAATCACCAAGAGATGCCGTAGTTCACAGTTGTTCCTCCAGTCTATTATATGCCTTCCCTTCCACTCCTCTAATGCAAGTTCATTCAGAAAGCATTACAGCAGAAATTGTCGTCATTGCCTCAGTCTGTCCTTGCCAAGTATGGTTTCCCTTCCTTTGGTGTCATCTAATTCACCCTCCCTGGGTGCTGGATCCTGTTCAGGACCTTCTGGCTCACCCATTGGACTGCCTCATCCGGCCATGCAATCTCTCAGACTGACTGCATGGTTTCTCCACTTCCATTGATGACTAGAAGTTCTAGGCTTTCTTCCCATTTGCCACATTCTAATATCATCCCAAAAAGCCTTGAAAAACATTTATAAAAGTAAATGAAAAAGATTTTCTATCTGTGCCCATTGGAGACATTTAGATCTCTTTTCTGCACCAATCCCAGCTATACTTGCTTTCCAGCCTCCATTTTCGTCAATGGAGTTAGTTATTCAACCATCAAGGTGCAATTGGCTGCCATCACAAATTTTCATCTGGGTGTGGATTATTCCTCTCTAGCTTCCATAAAGCTGCACAGAACTTTCTTTAAAGGTACCTTGCTGCTTCAGCCCCCAGTTAAGGACCTTGTCCCTCCATTGGACCTTGCATGTACTCTTCAGGCCCTTACTCAACCCCCCTTTGAACCCTCAGCAAGGAGAGAGTTGAAATTCTTGTCTTGGAAAGCGCCTTCTGGTAGCTATTACCTCAGCTAGATGAATATCTGAACTCCAAGCACTTTCTTCTCTGCCATCTTAACCTGATTTTTCACAAGGATAAGGTATCTCTTCTGACTAATTCCTCCTTTCTGCCTAAAGTGGTGTCAGATGCAAACCTCAGCCAGTGAGTTAAACCTACCAGTCTGCTTCTCTAAAATTTCCAGCAAGGGGGAATGCATGCTTCATTTATTGGATGTTCAAAAACAGCTCAGATTTAACATGGACAGAATGTCATAGAACTAAAGACCTAAAGAAATCAGAACGGCTGCTTGCATACTTTTCCAAGGTCAGAATTAGTCACAGCAGTGACAAAAGTGACTCTAGCTAGATGTCTCACTGCTTGCATTACCTGTAATTACAGGAGCAAAGGCCTGTCATAACCTAAACATCTTAAAGCATACTCCACCAGGCCTATGGCTGCATCATCCACTTTTTGGTCTAAAGCATCTACAGATAACATCTGTGCAGCTGCTACATGGTTCAATGCTCATACCTTTATAGCTCATTACAAATTGGATATATTATGATGAAATGGGGCAGCTTTTTGCTCTGTGGTAATCTATAATATCCTTCCTTGAGGACCACCCAAGATTACTCTGTAGCTGGAGGCTCTCTCCCATCAGTTGTTATATCCTGCAGTTGTTATATGCTCACTATAACTCTGCATTTGTGTTGTCTGTTTTTGTCCTTTCTCAACTTTCTATCCACTGATCCCCTTCCTTTTTGTCTGGTTCCTGTTATAGCCTGAAGGATTTTCCTGATAAGTATCTGTTGTGCAGGCTCTAGAGTTCTCCTCTTGATGTTCATCGTGTTTCACTGTTGCAGTCATTAGACTTGGGTTATCCTGCTGGCAGGTGACCCGCAGTCGGCCCGAGTTCCAAAGTCTTGGTCCGGCGTCGGTTGCTGTCACCTCTTCCCTGACGTCAGTGTGCCAGGGGCATAAAAGTTTCAACCGACGCCATTTTCTTCAGTCTTTCTTGCCGCACGGTGCCCGAAGCAAAAGCAGTTCGCAAGTGCCGGTTGGCCGACTCCTGAGATTTTCAAAATTGAGTTTCAGAACCGAAGTCTTCAATGAAGCTAAGTACCCCGTTGGGGAAACTTTTTCTTGCTCCAGACTGATGTCATTAAAAGTTAATAATTGTATTTCTTGTGGGAAGCAAATACCTCATAAGGACTTTCACTCTTACTGTATTCCTTGCCTAGGCCCTGAACACAACATCACTAGTTGTCAGTTTTGTGCTAGATTCAATAAACGCATTATTAAACGTCGGTTTGATTTTGCTTTACATTATTTTGGCCAAAGGTGTAATTACATAATGCTATCGGAACAACCAATGACCGGAATCTATAAAAAACGCAAAGACAAAGAAACGGGCAGGCATCCGAGGTCCAAAACCGATGACAAAGCCTCTTCTAGGCCAGTCGCCGGTTCGCCAGTTCTCAGTGAGGTGCTTTCGCAGCCCCTGACACCCGCTAGCTCAGAGCCACAGACCGTAACCGACAGCCACATTTAGACACCGAGGCCTGTGGAAACTCAAGGTATTAGGACTATGGAAACTATACCCTCAGATGGGTCCTGAGCCGCTGAGCAGGCATCGGCTTCTGAGGGTGTTTTCAGACCTTCACAGCTTACAATTAAGCCCACTACAGCAGCAAAGGCAAAGTCAAAAAACACCATTAAAGACAAGGAAACAAGTACAGCATTCTCCAGAACAGTCATCCATGCCAAAGAAACAGATTCTTAAAATGGCCGAAGACCTAATTACTTTAATCAGGGGTTCCCATCCCCCTCCTGACAAAAAGCCTAGACAAGACACTGATTATGATTTCTCTGACCAGGTTTCTATTTCCTATGACTCCTCTTCTGATCAGGGATATTCTCTCCCTCCCTATGAGGACTCTGATGCAGAAGAGTCCATACCTTCAGCCTCTCCACCTGAGGATTATTATTTTGGGGAAACCCTGCACACCATGAGGGAGCATTTTCATTGGGAGAGCCAGGATTATTCAGAATCCAAGAAAAGGCTCAGAGACTTCCTTTTATTGCCTCAGCACAGGCCCCTGGCTATCCCCCCTGTGCTTGATATTGTTGATGATGTTTTTTCTGAATTCATTCGGTCTCCTGATTCTTTACCCCCTGCACCAGTCAAGCCAGACAGGTACTACAGAGTCCCTGACTCTCATAAATTTCTTTACAAAAACCCTGCTGCAGACCCAGAAACTATTTCTCATGGTCCAAAAGGGGTTAAGGCTTCCACTGCTAAAAATCCAGTCCCCTCTGATAGGGATTCCAGAGCTCTGCTTAGATAGGGGAAAAAAGTTTACACTTCTGCTACTTTAGCTGTAAGAGCTTTAAACTGTCAGTTTCACATGCTTAAATACCAACAGTACCTCATGTCATTGTTAAAACAGAAAATGGTTTCAAATACAGAAGGTCCTGACAGTAAGGAAATGCATGATTTATTGCATGCAGTTGAACAAGTGGGAAAGCATACTGTGCAATGTGGTTTTGATTCATTAGAGGCTTCTTGTAGAGCCGCAGTTACAGGCTCTGTTATTCGTAGGCATGCTTGGTTGAAAGAACAAAGTTTACCTGACCATGTTAAAGTAAAATTATTGGATGCTCCATTACAGCATGATACTTTGTTTGGTCTTAAAACAGAAGAAGTGTTAAAGAAAATGGAGGATAAAGCAAAGTCAATGCAAACAGTGAAAGATTTCTTACAGGTTCAACCACCTAGATTTAGCAGAAACTGGCCTTCAAAAAATTGGTCCTTTCCAGTGTCAGACAGGCCACAAAGAGGCAGATACAGACTCCCAAGAGGCAGATCTCAGCTCCAAGGCTCCTACAGACCTAAACAATGTGGTGCTTCAGCCCCCAAAGGAGGGGAAGACAAATCACAACCTTATAGGAAACAGTCTCAATGACTTCCCTCTGCAAATGCCAAGCACTTACCTTTTGACAGCACCCCTAGGGGGGAAGCTAGCACTTTTCTCAAAAAATTGGCACATGATCACCCAGGACCAATGGGTGCTCAATATTGTTTCTCAGGGTTACAGGTTCCACTTCCACACACTTCCAAAACCAAAAGGTATGCCAGACCTGCCACAAAACCAATGGGCAGAGGCACAAAAACAGATTGCTGCCCTTATGGACATGGGAGCTATTCAAAAAGTTCCACAGCAAGAACAGGGACAAGGATTTTACTCAAGATTTTTCTTAGTACCCAGAAAGGACAAAGCCTGGAGACCAATACTGCACCTGTCAATCCTAAACACTTTCCTGGATGTTCCAAAATTCAAAATGTTAACACTACATCAACTTCTGCCCATGCTGGGCAAGAAGGCTTGGCTAGTTACTTTGGACCTTAAGGAGGCATACCTGCATGTCCCAATCAGACAATCTTGCAGAAGATACCTCAGATTCATAGCAGACTCAATGCATTACCAATTCTCTGCATTGCCCTTTGGCTTATCTACTGCGCCCAGGGTCTTCACAAAATGCCTGGCACCAGTAATTGCATTTTGCAAATAAAAAGGTATTCAAATATATCCCTACTTGGACGACTGCCTTATTCAAGCAGAGATCAAGGACATTCTTCTAAAGCATCTGGCATTTGTAAAAAGATTGCTAATTTGCCTAGGGTACACAGTAAACGAAAAGAAATCAAAACTAGTGCCCTCTCAAGAGATAATATTCCTGGGTGCAAGCTTAAATACAACTGCCCAGATGGCTTATCTCACACCAGATAAACAAAGGCAACTGACTCATTATTTTCAAATGATGGCAACAAAAACCCAGCTCCCTGCAAGAAAAATTCTGCAGGCCCTGGGCTTCATGGCATCCTGAATTCTACTAATTCCATATGCAAAACTGCATATGAGGAAACTACAATGGTATCTAAAAAGTGTTTGGACTCAGCATTGTCACAGCCTGGAGACAATCATAACTTTAATTCCCTGCCTACAACAGGAGTTTCGATGGTGGGCCCACGCCTGTCACCACAACAAGGGACAGCCTTTCACTTTACCCACAGCCAGGCAGACAATAACAACAGATGCCAATTTGGATTATGCCTGGGGGGCACATATGGCAGGACACTGTATTCAGGTCATGTGGCCCAAGGAACAAATGCATCTTCACGTCAATCAAAAAGAGATGCCAGCTGTACAGAATGCCCTGACAACTTTCAAGGACCTACTACAACCTGGACAACTATTAATAAAGATGGACAACACCACAGTTATGTGGTACATAAACAAACAAGGGGGCACACATTCCTACCCCCTATGCAGGCAAGCCATGACTTTGTGGAACACAGCACTGACTTATGAAGTACATCTGCAGGCACAATTCCTGCCAGGAACAAAGAATACACTGGCAGACGAACTAAGCAGAAATCTCATGGATCCTCACGAATGGAAACTAAATCCACAGGTGTTCAGCATGATAACGAGGAAATGGGGATGCCCAGACATAGATCTTTTTGCCTCCCCTCACAATTTCCAAATACAGAAATTCTGCACAAGAACTTATCACTCTCAAGCATGGAAAGTGGATGCTCTATCATTCAGCTGGAAAGGCCTGAAAGCCTATGCCTTCCCTCCGATGCCTCTCCTTACCAAGGTACTCCTAAAAGTCAGACAAGAAAGGCCAAAAATGATCCTGATTGCCCCAGACTGGCCACGCCAGCACTGGTAACCAATCCTAAAGAGTTTGTCTCAAGGCCCACCTTGGCCTCTACCTCAAATTCCTCATCTTCTGACACAACAAAATAATCAGATTCTGCACAGTCAACTCAGAACCTTAAATCTGGTAGCATGGCAGATAATGTAGCCACTCAGACTGCACCTCTCTCTAAAGCGGTTATGGATGTTATTTTAGAAGCCAGGAGGCCCAGCACTAGGAAAGCTGATGCAGAAAAATGGAAGAGATTCTGTGCTTGGAACCAGGCACAAGGGCTCGAACCACTTGTCCCTAATATACCTCAGATTTTGCAATACCTAACTGAGATGCTGGACAAAGGCCTATCTTTCTCATCAATTAAAATCCATGCCTCTGCCATTTCAGCTCATTACAATACGGAACCTCCTATTTTTTCACATTCTCTACTACGACAGTACCTCAGAGGGGCAAAAAATATAAGACCCCCAAGGAGAGCACCAGTACCAACTAGGGATCTCAATTTTGTTTTAGAAAAACTCACACTGCCTCCTTTTGAACCAGCCAGCACAGTTGACCTAAAATTTTTATCATGGAAAACTGCTCTGCTGCTAGCAATAACTTCAGCAAGAAGAGTCTCAGAGTTACAGGCATTAATGGCAGTGGAACCTTTCATCATTTTTCATCAGGACAGGGTCTCACTTAGGACAAACCCAACATTCATGCCAAAAGTGGTCTCCAATGTGGCCTTGAACCAAACCATTCATTTGCCTACTTTCTACCCAAATCCCTAGAATAAAGAGGAGAAACGTCTGCACTCTTTGGATATACACAGACAGCTATGATTTTACCTGGACAAAACAAAGGCTTTCCGAAAAACTGAACAACTGTTTGTAGCCTATGCTGCAGGATCATAAGGCAAGCCTATTACAAAGCAGACATTTCAAAATGGATAGACCACTGCATCCGCTTCCGTTATGCACAGCATGGCAAATCACTGCCTAAGGGCATTAGGCCTCATTCTACCAGAGCAGCAGCCACTTCAGCAGCTCTTCTCAGAGGAGTACCAACCAAAGACATTTTAGAAGCTGCAACCTGGAGCTCAGTGCACACTTTCACCAAGCACTACAACTTACCTCTCTACTCTAAATCCAGAGGAGGCTTTGCCACTGCAGTTCTGCAGGGCCTGGTAGCCTCTCCAAATCCAATTTAGACCCAGCCGCCCAACCTCAGCTTTGGGATTCTACCCAAGTGTAATGACTGCAACAGTGAAACACGATGAACATAGTACAGTTGTGTACCTACGATAAATGTAGATGTTCGAGTGTATTCACTGTTGCAGTCCAGGTTACCCACCCACCATCCCCCTTTTCCATTGCTGGGACTTTTCTGTACTTCTCAACTCTATACAACCTATGTGGTGTATTTGCTTGTAGATAAAGGAAATGTTTATATTAATATATGCATGTTTTTTGGCATATTTTTATCTTTCCAGCCTTCCTATCTGGGGGCACCTGACATCTGGGGTAAGAAAAACTGAAGAAAATGGCGTCGGTTGCAACTTTTATACCCCTGGTGCACTGACATCAGGAAAGAGGCGACAGAAACTGACACCGGACCAAGACTTTGGAACTCGGGCCGACTGCGGGTCGTCTGCCAGCAGGATAACCCAAGTGTAATGACTGCAACAGTGAATACACTCGAACATCTACATTTATGGTAGGTACACAACTATACTTTTCCTGCCTTGCCTTTCTACCTTCTGTGTTTTGTTTTTAACTCAGAGATTAATATTGACTGATTTTTCGTTTTACTTTGTGATTAACTAGAGAGCAAACTCAATCTGAGCAATCTCAGGAGTAGACAGGTGATTATGGGTAAGGAGAGGAGCTCGAGCTACAGATCCCAAAGTCTGTTGAGTGGCAGAGGACAGACCCAAGACCCATCATTTGAGGAAGGACAAAAATAGACAACACAGATGCAGAGTTATGGTGAGTACATAAATATGACACACCCTTGATTGAGCATATGATGTTCAGACTAGGTTTATTATGTGCATTATGTTTGTGCCATTCCTGCTTTTTTTTCTAGGAATGGATGTTTACTGCCATTGAGGGATTGTTTGTGATTTTTTTTCCAATTTGTGGAATTCAAAGCTGGAGTGGCCTGTGGCCGCCATGGTGTGTTTTGCCAAGGCACTCCTTTAGACTTTGTTTTATGTCTGAAAAATGTTGACAAATTCAGATCTTCAGTTTATAGTTTTGCCCACATAGAATTCTTTACATTTTGTGCTTTGGGCCTTATAAATGGCCATCTCCATCCTGCAGTCTGCTCTGCATTGGAAATTTCTCTTCCTTGTATTAGGGCATTAGGGCATAAGAGGTTTGAGCTGCTTGTGTACAAAATGAGCATTTCTGGGATTTGCATTCAAATGTTCCATTAAAGCTAGGATTATTCAAGCCTCTGTTTGAGCAGGATTCAAGGAATTTCCTAACACTTTTGACTCAGAAATCAGTTAGGGGTCCATTTCAAATCTCTTTGCCATTTGATTATTGGCATTGGCATTTCACATGCTAGTTTGCACTTCTTCCTAGCCACAAGTTCTGTTTTACATCTTGAAAACATTTTGCTCCTTTTGTTGGCACTAGCTACTCATGCTTCAGATCATCATGCTTTATTAACATTTAGACGTTCCTTTTAATGCATTGCGTGACCTGCTTTTATTGCTCTAAGAACCAATTTTTATCAGTTTTAAACCTACAGGCAGGCTGTTTCTCATCACTTAGTCCTTCTGATGCTATTCCAAGGGTAGAACGTTTTTCAAGTAGCAGTTTGTTATACAGTACAGTTAATTATTTTTTCATCAGAATCAACATTTCTTTTCACGTGTTTCATAACACTGTGTTGGATTTTCTACCAACTTTACCAACTTGGGTATTTACATTAACTTTTCTAGCCGCTTTTTTTTTTCTTTGCTGGAACGGATGATTAACAGTATCAGTTTCAACTTTAGGTTGAACCACACACACAAAACAATCATACCAGGCAACATAAGTAGAAAGGAAATAGTTGTGTTTGGCATAATGCAATTTATTAAAATTGTATCCCTTGGTACCTTGCTATGACACCATAAGTAGGCATAAAAACAAATTGTCATCTTTTTAAATCTATTCTTGCTTAATTCTTGGTTTGTGAGTTCAACCAAACATTAAAATGATTTAAAAGTGCAATTTCATTTTTTTATTAAAAAGTAAAATAAATGCCCTATAACATACTGATAAGTGAATTAATGAATGGATATAATTATACATTAAGATGTTCCGTAGTGTCAAATTTCAAATTAAATCTTAATTTAAAAGCTTTAAGATAAAACTCTTAATCCCATCAGTGATGAATCAAGTACACCTAGTTCCTGTACAACCATCACGTTCTTTCTCAGCATGAACCACCGTCAAGTTCTTTCTCAGCAAGAACTGCCAAATTTGTGCATCACTGGATTGTCTGAGATGTTCTTGTATTAATTTTAGTGATCACTTTATGTGACCTACATACCATTTCAGACTGTTCACATGAAAAAATGGCATCAGAGACATAGATATCAGAATATAAAGCTTGGTGTTGCCCATTTCTTGCTTGGGGACAGAGCATAACATTGTTTCCTGTTTCCATAGTGCTTAGTTCAACAAGACCAACATCAAGCAAAGAGCCAGGTCTCTCGAGTTAAAAAAGGCTGTATGCCTTGGGCAAGGCCACCATGGTATCCATGAAGTCATCCAACCTCACACAGAATGCATTAGGAGAAGCATCCCCAGAAGGATGCCCAGAAAGTCAAAGTCATTCAACTGGAATCTGAAGGCCATCCAAAGCTTGAGAGGACTGGGTCTGGTGAGGTTTTTACAGCCCCCCTGATTCTGATGCCTACTTGGACCAAAACTTCTCATAATGCCTCTCAATAGGCAGCCACACACTCAGATGAGACCAAGTCTTCTTGAGCTGAAACCCTTCAATCAGTGATCAGTTTAATCAACTTTTCATAGCTCTCTGTTTTCTTTGCCCATTTTTGATAACCAGTGATGAGTATGGTATTCATTTGGTTCTAGCATACAAGGGCATCCGCAAGTCATTGGTATCTGCTTGCAACTGGCCACCTCCAGTTGAGGTCACCACTCCCAGAAGCAGAACCAAGGTATCCAAGGCCTTTACACATATGCCATCATATCTCATCTTGAGCTTGATAGTCCTTTCTCCCATCCCCCTCCTAGACCCCCTCAAGACCTGATGAGACTGTCCCAGACTTTGTTATCACTTAAAAGTAGTGTAGCTTGGATGGGGTGAAGGCACTGAAGGGGGCTGCTGTTATGGGTGCAAAAGTGTTGGGGGGGGGGCATGATCAGCTGATCCCAAGTGCTCTTTAATGCATACCTTCTTTTAAAAGCTGGTATTGCATTGTGGTCAAACAGAGTGCTGTATCGTTCAGTGTATGGTCTAAAGTATAGCTACTGCTTGCTACATTGTAGCACAGTTTGCTGCAGTTTAAAGTAAAACATGATTTTTTTTATCTGAAACCTGAGTGCTCTGTGTAGGGTATAAACTAGCAATTGCTTGGTACATTTGAAGCAAGTAGTAAGCAGTTTACTAAAATGAAAGGAAGAAAGGTCAGAGACAGGGCACAAAACAATGGTATGATTGATGGGGGGAAGGTACTGGCCACCTGGTTGGTGCTCCAGGTGAAGGACCATATTTTAAATCTTTTTGTTGTTCAGTTTAAGAGCTTGGGGGTGGTATTGGGTACTGTCTGTAGGAATCCAGCCAATTGGCATCCTGCAATTTTGCAGAAGTCTTTTTTGCTCTTCATAGAAGAGCTTGGGGTGGGGTGGGGTGCTAGTTTGTGATGGTGGCACAGGGTGCTGGTTGAGTCAGATGCACTTCTGTTTAAGAATGTGCAGTCATCCTCAGATCAGCGCAGCAGTGTCAGAGGTTCCTGCCCAGAAGAGAAAAGGGGAATCATCTCTCCAACTCGGAGGCAGAGAACTTTCATGTGTGGACTGGATATCTTTCCCTCTTCGTTACATTACAGATACTGAGGACAACTTACCCTCTGCTTCCCCACCACAGGATGTCTTACTTGGCAATACCCTGAATAGAATGAAAGCCCCCATTTAAGGTAATCCAAGGATCTCTCTGCTGCCCATAAAAGGTACAAGGAACTTCTGGGCTTGCCTGCGCTAAAACCTTTAGCTATTCCTGCAGTGACTGAAAAGCCTTAGAAGATCCATTTACTATTGCATCTCTGGAGATAGACATTTAACTCCCTGCTCTCAGGAAGCTAGACCATTTCATTTTACAGAGTCATGAATTCCTGCAAGTGTTTCTACAGGAATCCCATGGATTCTAGTAAGGGGTGTACTGTGGCTTCAACTAAGAGCCCATGTCCATTTGACAGGTAATCACATTAGGAAGAAAGTCTACATTTTTGCCACCTTGACCTTCAGGGAACTTAATTGCCATATTGGCATGTTAAATACCAGCAGACTGTTCTGTCCCAAACTCAGGATGTGACCTAAGAGATAATAGACAACACCTTGAAAGGTAAAATGATAGACGTATGCACCTCACCGACCAGGTTGCCAAGCAGTAGTGTAGCTGGTGGGAGGGGTGGGGTGCGAACAGGGGAATCTCCCCATATTGTGTCTTGTCCAGAATACAATTTGTGCTAAATAAATAATATTTTTACTCAGTTCACCCCCCCCCCCTTTAAGGGAAACACTAGAAACGGCAATTCATATGTCGTGAATGGGCCTCTGAGACACTACAGTGTGCCTCCTGCCCCTGCCACTTTGCTTGGGCTCCACCACAAAGACCTGTGATTGACAGTGCAGGTGGAGTGGGCAGTGCTGTGGTGCAATAAATATAATACAATGACTAGCCATTAACATTCCAAAATGAGCATGCTTATTGGTCAGCCCAACCAGTGTGTCCATTGTAAATCGAGCATGTACCAGTGGAATAACATACCTGATTATCCTTTTATTTTTCTCTGTCCCATCTTTCCCATACATTGGAAGTCTCCAGATTTCTTTTTTTTTTTTTTAATTAAAAAAAAAAAATGCAATGTAGATCTTCCTTTCTCCATTGCTCCTTTACACAGCACTGATGTACTGCAAAAGCATGGGAACAAAAGTCCCATACGCATGTGCAGTACATCAGGAAAGCCCCAGGATACCAGGGGAAAAAAGTACAGTTTTGTATCTACCATAAATGTAGATGTTCGAGTGTATACACTGCTGCAGTCAGTACACTTGGGTTATCCTGCCGTCAGGCGGTCCCGCAGTCAGCCCGAGTTCCAAAGTCTTGGTCCGGCGTCGGTTGCTGTCGCTTCTTCCCTGACGTCAGTGCGCCAGGGGTATATAAGATGCAGCCGACGCCATTTTCTTCAGTTTTTCTTGCCCCAGATGTCAGGTGCCCCCAAAAAGGTAGGCAATGTAAATTGCTAATAAAACATAGATAAGAAAAGCAATCAAAAATTTTCAGTTACCAGCAAATACTCCCCATAGGTAGCAAATGGTAGAAGGCTTGGGTAAGTACCAGCAAGTAAGAGGGGAAGGAGGGAGGGTAACCTGGACTGCAGCAGTGTATACACTCGAACATCTACATTTATGGTAGGTACAAAACTGTACTATGTTCATCGTGTTTTCTCTGCTGCAGTCATTAAACTTGGATAGAATCCCAAAGCTGAGGTAGGGTGGCTGGTTCTATAAGGCATTAGGGGTGGCTATAAGGCCCTGCAGGACTGCAGTGGCAAAGCCAGCTCTGGATTTGGAGTAAAGAGACAGATGGTAATGCTTGGTGAAGGTATATGCAGAACTCCAAGTTGCTGCTTCCAAAATGTCCTTGGTAGGTACTCCTCTGAGGTAGGCAGTTGAAGTGGCTGTTGCCCTGGTGGAATGAGACCTATTGCTGTTAGGTGCAGTTTTCCCATGGTGTGTATAGCAGAAGTGTATACAATGCCCTATCCATTTTGAAATGGTCTGTTTTGAAATGGCTTTTCCCTGTGTTCCTGCAGCATATCCTACATACAATTGCTCAGTTTTCCTGAAAGCTTTCGTTTTGTCCAAGTAGAAGCGTAACTGCCTGTGTATGTCCAAGGAATGCAGTAGTCTCTCCCCTTTATTCTTTGGATTTGGATAAAAAGTTGGCAAGTGAATAGTTTGGTTTAGAGCCACACTTGATACTACCTTTGGCATAAAAGTAGGGTTTGTTCTTAAAGACACCCTGTCTTGGTGGAAAATGATGAAAGGTTCCACTGCCATTAGTGCCTGTAATTCTGAAACTCTTCGTGCTGAGGTTATTGCCAGGAGCAGAGCAGTTTTCCAAGAGACATATTTTAAGTCTGCTGAGTTAGCTGGCTCAAAAGGAGGTAAAGTTAATTTTTCCAAGACGAAGTTGAGGTCCCAAGTTGGAGTTGGTGCCCTTTGGGGCGGTCTTATGTTTTTAGCCCCTCTGAGGAACTGTTTTAGCAAAGGATGAGAAAAAATTGGTGGATCTGTGTTGTAATGAGCAGAGATGGCAGAGGCAAGGACCTTAATGGATGAAAAGGAGAGGCCTTTGTCCAGCATCTCAGTCAAGTATTGTAGTATCTGAGGAATATTTGGGACAAGAGGGTCAAGGCTGTGAGCCTGGTTCCAGGCACAGAATCTCTTCCATTTATCCGAATAGGTTTTCCTGGTGCTAGGCCTTCTGGTCTCCAGAATGACATCCATAACAGCTTTGGAGAGAGGCATTGTTTGCTTGATTAAGGAATCTGGCATGCAGCCAGGTTTAAAGTCTTGAACTGGCCGTGAAATATCTGATTGTTTTGCTGAGTCAGAAGTTGTGGGATTTGAGGCAAAATCCATGGTGGACCTTGTGCTAAGTTCTTTAAGATTGGGTACCAGTGCTGGCGTGGCCAGTCTGGGGCAATCAGGATCATCTTTGGCTGTTCTTGTCTGGCTTTTATGAGTACCTTTGAAAGGAGAGGTAGTGGTGGGAAAGCGTATACTTGTAGGTATTTCCAGCTGAATGAGAGGGCATCCACCTTCCATGCTTGTGGGTGGTAAGTCCTTGTGCAGAATTTCTGTAGCTGGCAATTCATTGGGGATGCAAACAGATGTATGTCTGGGCTCCACCATTTTTGTGTTATCATCCTGAACATTTGTGGATGTAATTTCCACTCATGTGGATCCATGATATTTCTGCTTAAGTCGTCTGCCAGTGTGTTTTTCTCTCCTGGCAGGAATTGTGCTTGCAGATGAACTTGATAGGTTATAGCTGTGTTCCACAAGGTCATGACTTGTCTGCAGAGGGGATATGAATGTGTGCCCCTTGCTTGTTTATGTACCACATAAATGTGGTGTTGTCTGTCTTTAGTAGTAGTTGTCCTGGATGTAGAAGGTCCTTGAAAGCTATAAGGGCATTTTGTACAGCTAGCATCTCTTTTTGATTGATGTGAAGATGCCTTTGTTCTGTGGGCCACTTGCCCTGAATACATTTTCCTGCCATGTGTGCTCCCCAGGTGTAATCCGAAGCATCTGTTGTCAGTGTTTGCCTGGCTGTGGGTTGAGTGAAAGGCTGCCCCTTGTTGAGGTGACAGGCTTGAGCCCACCATTGAAACTCCTGTTGAAGGCAAGGTATAAATGGTATTACTGTTTCCAAACTGTGACAGTGTTGAGACCAGACACTCTTTAGGTATCATTTTTGTTTCCTCATATGCAGTTTGGCATATGGAATTAGTAGTATGCAAGATGCCATGTAACCCAAGGCCTGTAGAATTTTTCTTGCAGGGAGTTGGGTTTTTGTTGCCATCAATTGGAAATATTGAGTCAGTTGTCCTTGCTTGTCTGGCGTGAGATAAGCCATCTGGGCCGTTGTATTTAAGCTGGCACCCAGGAATATTATCTCTTGTGAGGGCACTAGTTTTGATTTCTTTTCGTTAACTGTGTACCCTAGGCAAATTAGCAGTCTTTTTACAAATGCCAGATGCTTTAGAAGAATGTCTTTGCTCTCTGCTTGAATAAGGCAGTCATCCAAGTATGGGTAAATTTGAATTCCTTTTTGTCTGCAAAATGCAATTACTGGTGCCAGGCATTTTGTAAAGACCCTGGGCGCAGTAGATAAGCCAAAGGGCAGTGCAGAGAAATTGGTAATGCATTGAACCTGCTAAGAATCTGAGGTATCTTCTGCAATTTTGTCTGATAGGGACATGCAGGTATGCCTCCTTGAGGTCCAAAGTTACGAGCCAAGCTTTCTTGCCCAGCATGGGAAGAAGCTGCTGTAGTGTCAACATTTTGAATTTTGGAACATCCACATAAGTATTTAGAGACGAAAGATCCAGAATGGGCCTCCAGGCTTTGTCCTTTCTGGGAACCAGAAAGAGTCTTGAGTAAAATCCTTGTCCTTGCTCCTGTGTTGGTACCTTTTGAATAGCTCTCATGTCCATGAGTGCTGTAATTTGTCTTTGAGCCTCTGCCCATTGATTTGGTGGCAGATTTGGCATTCCTTTTAACCTTGGCAGAGTGTGAAAGTGGAACCTGTAACCTTGAGACACAATATTGAGAACCCATTTGTCTTTGGTGATCATATGCCAGTTGTGACTGGAAAGTGCCAGTTTTCCCCCCAAGGGGGCTGCCAAGAGAGAGATGTTTGGCAGCTGTAGTGGGAAGTCATTGGGGCTATTTTTTATAAGGTTGAGGCCTGTCTTCCCCTTCTTTCTGGGTTGAAGCACCCCATTGTCGAGGCCTGTAAGTACCTTGTGGTTGACCTCTGCCTCTTGGGTGTCTGTATCTGCCCCTTTGAGGTCTGTCTGAAACTGGAAAGGACCAATTTTTTGTTGGCCAATTTCTGCTAAATCAAGGAGGCTGAACCTGTAAGAATTCCTTCACCGTTTGCATAGATTTTGCTTTATCCCCCATTTTCTTTAATACCTCTTCTGCCTTAATTCCAAATAAAACATCCTGCTGCAAAGGTGCATCCAATAATTTTGCTTTAACATGATCTGGTAAAGTCTGCTCTTTTAACCAAGCATGTCTTCTAATGACAGACCATGTAACTGCTGCTCTACAGGAGGCCTCTAAGGAATCAAAACCACATTGCAAAGTATGTTTTCCCACTTGTTCAGCTGCATGCAATAAATCCTGCATTTCCTTATAATTAGGAAGATCTGAATTTGGAAGCATTTTTTGTTTCAACTGAGACATCAAATATTGCTGATATTTAAGCATGTGAATCTGGCAATTTAAGGCCCTCATTGCTAAAGTTGCAGATGTATATACTTTCTTCCCCCATCTGTCTAATGCTATGGAATCTCTGTCAGAGGGGACTGGAATTTTTTGGGAAATAGTTTCAGTTCCAGCAACAGGGCTTTTATAAAGGAATTTGTGAGAGATAGGGACTCTGTAGTATCTGTCTGGCTTAACTGGAGCAGGAGGTAAAGAATCAGGATTTAAACTGGATTCGGAATGTACATCATCCACAATATCTAACACTGGCGGAATAGCAAGGGGTCTGTGTTGAGGTAATAAAAGAAAATCTCTGAGCCTTTTCTTGGATTCTGAGTAATCCTGGCCCTCCCAATGGAAATGCTCCTGCATGGTATGTAAGGTTTCCCCAAAGGAGTAGTCCTCTGGTGGAGAGGCTGAAAGAATTGATTCCTCAGCATCGGAATCCTTATAAGGGGGTAAAGAGTATCCTTGGTCTGAGGATGAATCTGAGGAGATGGACACCTGGTCGGATGAGTCATAGTCTGCATCCTGTCTAGGCCTTTTATCAGGAGGAGGGTGGGACCCCCTGATCAGAGTAATTAGGTCTTCGGCCATTTTGAGCATCTGTTTCTTAGGCATGGAGGCCTGTCCTGGTGAATGCTGAAGTTGTTTCTTTGTTTTAGATTTAGCAGAAGATTTAATGGTTAACTGAGTAGGCCTGAAAACACCCTCTGAAGCTGCGGGTTGTTCACCTACTCCGGAGCCCTCTGAAGGGTTAGTCTCGGTAGGCCGCGAGTCTGGTGTTTCCAAAGGCCCAGCCATCTCCATCTGGGTGTCAGAGGCGGCCTGTGGTTCCAAAGAAGCGGTCATCAGGGGCTGCGAAGGCACTTCACTGAAAACCGGAGAACCGGCGACTGGCCTAGAAGAGGCTTTGTCATCAGTTTTGGGCCTCGGATGCCTGTCCTTGTCTTTGCATTTTTTGTGTAACCCGGTCGTCGGTTGTTCTGACAGCATAGTGTTGAATTTTCTGCCAAAATAATGTCGGGCAAAATCAAACCGACGTTTAACAGTGCGCTTGTTAAACCTAGCACAAAACTGACAACCTGTGATGTCGTGGTCTGGGCCAAGGCATGAGATACAATAGGAATGGAAATCCTTATGAGGTATTTGCTTCCCACAAGAAATACAATTATTAACTTTTACTGACATCGGTCTGTGGCAAGAAAAGTTTCAACGGGTACTTAGCTTTGTAGAAGACTTCGGTTCTGGATTCGGAATGAAAATCTCAGGAGTCGGCCGACCGGCACTTGCGAACTGCTTTTGCTTCGGGCACCGCGCGGCAAGAAAGACTGAAGAAAATGGCGTCGGCTGCATCTTATATACCCCTGGCACACTGACGTCAGGGAAGAAGCGACAGCAACCGACGCCGGACCAAACTTTGGAACTCGGGCCGACTGCGGGACCGCCTGATGGCAGGATAACCTAAGTGTAATGACTGCAGCAGTGTAACACAATGAACATCATGGAAGAGCAGCATGGCACAGTTATACAAGGACATTATTTAAGAAAAGTAACTAACTTTTTTCTTAAATAATGTCATTGTATAATAGCAATAACTTATGGCTGGGTGTGGGTAATGTTGGATTTACCCATGGTTGGCTTTGTTTGGTCACTTGGGCTTCACCGTTTTAAATCGAGCATATACCAATGGAAAAAAGTCCGTCCGTTAGAACTTGTCTGATTGAAGACTACAGGAACAGGGCTCAGTTTTGAGATTTTTTTACTGGTTAATTGGGTAATTTGTTTAAAAGCCTTTTCTGATTGCTTGTAGTCATCTAAAGCTGTTTTAAGTGTATTTTTACTGTTTGTAGTCATTTAAAGCTGTTTTAAGTGTATTTTGTACTGTTTTTGCCTTATCTTTAAAAAAAAAAATGTCCTTGTTTCCCACCCTTCTAAGCTAGTATAATCCAGTTTTCAGACTAGTGCTTAATTCAGGGCTGTGTTACAATTTTCTGAGTTGCCCATACCTCACTTGGATAGAGGGAGGGTTCTCTGATCACCTGTAAGAGATGGAGCTTTGAGCAGCCATCTGTCCCTGGAGGAGTGGTTCCAGCCCAAAAGTTAGTAGCCTATAGACCATTTTGGGCTAATTTCTATCTCTTTCATTTCCCTGCTGTAAAAACCACGTTTCAACGGTTTTGCACATCTGGGCAGCGCCAGTTAGCTAGGGCTAAATTTATCCCGGCTCCACCAAGTCTCCTCTTCAGTTTTTCCCTTGAAAGTAGTCTAACTCTCAACCTAAGCACTTAAAAAGCATCCTACAGTCCAGCACTTGCTCAGACCTAAGAGCAAGCACTAATATACCCCGACACTTGATTGCCCAGCAGGGCAAGGCTCATTATTCACCCCTCACCAACCAAGCAGCTCACCCTACTATTCAAGCATGACCAAAGGGCAATTTCAGGTATACTCTCCAGTCCAGCTGGTGAACCTGGGTATCCTGAGGCAATGTTACAACTACCTCATGTACACAGACAACCCTCTCCTCCTACCACAAAACATTACCATATGCGAGAGATGCAATTATATAGCTAAATTGGAGGCTAAGCTCTCTCCACCCATGACTGGAACAGGCAGTCATGAGGAAAAGGTTAACACTTGCACCACACCTCTAGCCTCACATAGACATACTAAACCAGCACTGGCAAAAAATACACATAAATACATGAAATCATACTCGGAGGCTCTAAATAAAAACCTGCAAAAGCATCACAGACCTCCAAAGCAGACACCCAAAAAACCTGCACCTCCCGTCACAAACCAGACAACACATAAAACACAAAATCAGTGTGCCACACAATCACAGCCCTTAAGGTGAAATAACATACCTAACACACTAGTAATAGGCAACTCTATAGTCAGGCACACTGATGTCCCACTCACTAGGCTGGACAAGGAGAAGGTTACTGTTAGCTGCCTGTCAGGAGCCAGAATCCGCCACATAACACAAGCACTCAGGTCACTCCAGAACAAGTGCAAATATGACTTTGTCATTGTTCATGTTGGTGTGAATGACCTGAGCTGTACCTCCCTGGACTACATGAAAAGAGACATGGAAGAGCTCTCTGATCATGTAGCCCAGACGGGTATGACCCTGACCCTGAGTAGCATCCTGCCCTTACCAAGAATGATATCGCAGTATAAAGAAAAAAATTATCAATTTCAACAATTGGCTACGCTTCTGGTGTCATTCAAAGGGGATCCAGTGTCTGTCAGCCTGGGATGACATGCTTGACAAGCCTCGTTGCTTCATAAAAGACGGCTTGCACCTGTCATCCCTAGACTTTCGAATACTGGCCAAGGCTCTTGTTGCCCCCATAGTGCCTTTTTTTAGGCAAGGCTCAAAAGTCAAACCCACCTCCGTAAACAGCACAAATAAAAAAATGAGGGTTATGCTACTCAACGCCAGGAGTTTAAATCTCAGAATGCACGCACTCGAAGCACTCTTCAGTATGGAGAACATCGATATCTGTGCAGTAACTGAAACCTGGTTCAAGGCTCCACAGAGCACCCCAAAACTACCAGGCTACAACTCATACCACACATTTCAGCCACAGAACATGAACTGAAACACAAAAGGAGGGGGTGTATCCATATTCATCAAGGATACCTACACCTCTAGGTTAGTGGTGCAGCATGATACCTCTGAGATCATCCATGTGCAACTAACATCAGGCAAATCTGCAATGCAAATTGTGGCCTGTTACAGATCACCCTCCATGACCCAGGACCACCACTCCGCCTTTCTGGAGACCTACCGAACACCCTGAAAGTGTAGTGTCCTGGAAATCACATACGCACAGGTGAAAACAGCCCTTTCAAAAGCCAAAAGCACAGCGTCAAAGGGGCCAGACGGTGTCCCATGCTGTGTCTTGCACGAACTACAGAATGAACTAACCCCCCCCCCACCTCAGCCTCTCCACAGGCTACATGCGCATAGAATGGCGCACAGCAATGGTTATTACGCTTCACAAAGGAGGGGTCACAATTAACCCTGGTAACTATCGCCCCATAAGCCTGACTAGCCTGGTCTGCAAGGCTATGGAGCACATCATCATGGAACTCATTAACAAAGACATTGGGAACCTCCAAACACTTGACCCGACCCAGTTCGGCTTTGTTAAGGGCAGATCATGTCTACTAAACCAGGTTGACTTCAGGATAGTCACCAAGGCCATAGATGAGGGGAAGGTAGTTCACACAGCCTACCTTGACCTCACCAAGGCTTTTGACACCATTCCCCACTCTGGAATTATAGAAAAACTCACCAGCCTGAACATAAACCCCTATGTCACGAGATGGGTTGCCAACTGGCTTACAGACAGAACTCACATGGTAAGAATAGCGGGCTCCAGGTCCGACTCTAAACCAGTCACAAGTGGTGTCCCACAAGGCTCGGTCCTAGGACAACTACTGTTCAGCATATACTTCTCAGAAGTACAGGCAAACACAGGAAGACTATAGCTAACCAAGTTCGCTGATGACTGCAAACTGGGAGCCATAACTGACTCTCCGGCTGACACGGACATTCTCCAAAAGGGCCTTACTGAGACAGACACCTGGTGTCAAAGTCATGGTCTCAAGATAAATGCCAAAAAATGCATAATCATCCCATTTGGGAAAAACAAAACACCCATGAATTACCACATAGGTGGCAGCCCCCTTAATACAGAGGCGGTAATAAGAGATCTGGGGACCCAGGTAGATAGTAATCTCTCCTTTGACAATCGTATTGCCAAAGTAGTTAGGAAATCCTTCTATGTAGCCCATCTAATTACTAAAGGGTTTGCATCTAGAAATAAAGAGGTTATAGCGCCCCTCTACTCATCACTCATCAGACCCATCATAGAGTACAATGCCACATTTGTGATGTACCTCACAAGACACTTCCAACAGCTGGAAAGACCACAAAAGTACCTCACCAAGAGGATTACTGGCCTCAAATATATGTCCTATGCAGCCCGACTGGAAAAACTCCAGCTGTACTCACTCACATATTGCTTACTCAGTGGTGATCTCTGCCTGACTTACAAAGCCATGTCCAACTCAGAATTGATGGACATGTTCCACCTAAAGAAATCCAAGTCACTGTGAGCCACTCGCTCTAGTGAGCTAAACCTCGCCACAATAAATAGAACATGCTGGAGGGATAGATTCCTGTCACAGAGACTCCCCATGCTTTGGAACAAAATTCCTAACTACATTAGGCAGAGCCCTTCGCTAATACTCTTCAAGAGAAACCTTGACGAGTGGATGGGTAACAGAAAATACACCCCTGGGATCACTTCATTGGCTCTTCTTGACAGAGGCTCAGTTAATTAATCAATGGGGCGGCGAAAGCCGACACACTCTGGCTAGGCTTATAAATGCCCTTGGGCAGATAGCCTAGTACCTACCTATGAACCTATAATATGGGCTAGGAAATTTTTACTTTTGTTTCACTAAAGAAAAAAAAATTAAAAAAACCAAACACTTCAAACGAGACAGATGGGACAGAGAAAAATAAAAGGATAATCACATACGTTATGCAAAAGTGGAGAAACAAAGCTGATTATCCTTTTATTTTCTCTGTCCTATCTCTCCTGTATGTTGAAAGTATCCCAGTTTCTTTTTATAGCAATGGAGATCTTCCTTTACCCAGCACTGATGTACTGCATAAGTGTGGGAACAAAAGTCCCATACATGTGTGCAGTACATCAGGAAAGACCCAGGATACCAAGGGAAAATGTGGAAAAGCAGCACAGTGTTATTATATGAGGGCATTATTTAAGAAAAGTAACTAACTTTTTTCTTAAATGTCATTGTGTAATAGCAATAACCTACGTCTGGGTGTGGGTAATGCTGGATTTACCCATGGTTGGCTTTGGTCACGAGAGTGATCCCACAGTGAGCTGGGAGATTTGTGTGTCTCTTTGGCAATCGTACCTGTTCAAATCACATGCTGTGGATGCATTTATAAAACAAAATAAAAGTTAAAGACGTGGCTTCATTCCTGGTTAGCTGACTTCATCAAGTCTGATGAGTCAGCTGCTGGGGGCCTGCCTGCCTGTTCGGAAGAACTAAAGAAAGGGACAGCAGCAGCTTTAGTTTAGAGTGAAGACTGGAGAGGGCAGTAAATGTAGTAACCATGTTTGAAGTAGAGGTTAGGTTAGGGTGTTAAATCCTACAAAAAAACTTCTGCATTACTTTTGTTTTGTTTTTTTCTTTTTCTTGCTGTAATAATCTACTTATGTACAGAGTTGAGTAATCACTGGGAATCCATCTGTAATACCCAAGGAGACAGACTGGCCTGGCTCAATGCACACATTCAGTACTTGTTGCTGCAGATTGTCTGACAGTAATAAAATGATATCTATAGAATATAAGGTTGTTCTTTTCCATCTGCATGCAGGTACCAAGTGATGGACAGTTGGAGGGAGAGAATGATAACTTGTAGTGTTCTCCATTTAAACAAAAATATTCTAATAAAGGTAACTGATGAGTGCTGTGGAGGAGGAGAAAGAATTTTATGTAGAAATACCATTACAGTCCTGCAAAATTTCTATATATGAGAAGTAGTTGAATGAAATGTTATATTTCTCTTATTTTACTTGAGTCCAGTGGGTGGCAAGTGCCCTCAGTAATCAGTTTTTCTGATAACCACCTAATGTGAATTTATTAAGTGTCACTTCACATAAAGTTGCGTGTATGGCTATTTGCCTTCCCCAAGTGGGCAAGGAGTTAAATAGACACATTCCTGAAAAAAAAAATTTATGTGTGTGTTTTTTTGTTAAGACCTGGACTGGTACCTATACACAAACAGTACATGGATTTGAATGACTTCATTGGCAACCTTGCATTTTTATTTTAAGACCATTTTGATAGCTGAGTGAGAATACAATGTTAGGGTAGAAGTCCAGGAAGATGTAGATGCTTTGTTGTGTGTGTTTCTACATGTGTTTTTTTTTAAATGTTTTTAGTGCAGATGTATATGCACCTTGCATATATATCAAAAATACCTAGACAAGTGTATAGTAAAATAACTTAGAACCACATCTACTGCATGTAAAGTAAAATAACTTAGAACCACATCTACTGCATGTTCATAGGTTGGTACTAGGCTATCGGCCCTAGGGCCTATACAAGCCTAGCCATAACAATTCCCTGGCTATTTCCTCCCACAGTATTTACTTCCCTGCAGTCATCAAGGTTCCTGTTGAAGATGGCCAAAGAGGTGCTCTGCTTGACATGTATGGGCAGTCTATTCCAGCGTCTGGGGAGTCTCTGGGTCAGAAACCTATCCCTCCAGCATGTTGTTTATATATATATATATATATATATATATATATATATATATATATATATATATATATATACATAAATGGATTCACTTTAGAAGCTCGAGATACTGAAATGTCAAATTTCAGTATCTCGAGACCACAGGAATGAAACTTCAAAATAATGAAACAACAAAATAACGGCATTCAAAACATCGAAAACCACAAACCTAAAACAATACCCAACCCCAAAATAAAGGACTACATAAGGAGGAAACCAGAGAAATATGTTCCCACGCTAATGCCTTTATTTCATAAAAAATCCCGTAAAAAACAATCTGAACCAAGTGGTTAAGCACTTCCATCCATAAAATCAGTAGGAGTTTAGAGCCAATTAAGTTATACATGGTCAATGAATTTGTATGTTTCCTGTACAAAAAATTGCTTAAAGTCACAGAACCCCTTTGAATAAACTTTAATATCGCTAGCATTCTTATGAATGGGATTGGTTTTACTTATCACATTGCCTTGAATATCAAATGGTAATGCATATATATATATATATATATATATATATATATATATATATATATATATATATATATATATATATATATATATGTGTGTGTGTGTATATGGATTCATTTTAGAAGATCGAGATACTGAAATGTCAAATTTCAGTATCTCGAGACCACAGCAATGAAACTTCAAAATAACGAAACAACAAAATAACGGCATTCAAAACTTTGAAAACCACAAACCTAAAACAATACCCAACCCCCCCATGCACATAAAAACATAAATGCACAAAAACATAAAATAAAAACACATAACACTACCAAACTTTAAGCAGGGGGGCAAGCCCCCCCCCCCACACCTCCGCTACTTATATATGCCAACTCTGAGGTCACACTAACACAAAAAATAAGCAAACCCAATACAACGCGCCCTACTCCCCCATTGCACACTGTTATACCTATCTCACAAGTAACACACACGTTACACATATACAAAACAAACCACTATCAACACGTACATACACACACTCTCACTTATCTACCCTATCCAACCTGTAAAACTTCTCAAAAAACTACACCAAACCACATTTCTCCACCAAACCCTAACAAACTGCAAACTTACCTGAATATCCGAACACAACCACACGTTGACCACCATCTTTCCTACCCAAACACCACTACACCTTAAAGTGACATCATACCGTGAAAACAGCACACACCACACTTAATACTGATTCGGCAAACTAAGATTCGACAATGTGCAGTTTCATGGTCTTAAAAGTTACAAAATTCATAATGCTAACCTGGCTGGCCCTATTGCCTCTCTTCTCAAGCCTTAATTGTTATTCTGGATCTGGAAGATGCTTAATTCTTTATACCTGCTGTGAGGATATGCTGTCAATATCTCAGATTCAAAGCAGGGATGCTTACTTCCAGTCTTTTTCCTTGTACTTGGTAGTTAGTAAGTTTGAAGTCCGGGTGACCATTAAGAAGAGCAGCCTAAACTCCAAGTTGTCCCAAAGCACTGTCTGGTTAATGGACTTGGTCAAAGTCTCTCAGTAGCTAAATGAAGATGGAAGAATTCAAACCCTCTACCTGTGGCACAAGAAGCAACTTATTTACAAGACAGAGCTTTAGTCTTCTGTGCTAACTGCCAGAGGCCATTATGGAGGTTGTTTGTATACTTTGTGCAGGTTGTTTACGCTGTAGACAACAGTAATTACCTTCTGCAGACCCAAGGCATCAGCAGTAGTGGAATCAGACAGCTCTGCAGCTGACTCTTGCCTATTTTCAAAGATGAAGACTCACTCTAAACCTGTCAAAATCCCATCTGTTAGCCACAAAACAAGTCCTGCTTCTGGGACCCCTGCAGGACACCATAAACCAGAGGGCATTTCTCCCCTCAGAGAAGGTGCTACTCCTGCTTGCATAATTGACTTCCATAATCAAGTCCAATGATTAGAAGTTCCCAAAAATATTGAAATACATAGTCCCCTTCTAAAATCTTTAGATGCATACATTTCAGTGATGGCTAAAAAAAACAGGTCATTCCAACATGTTCAATCCCTGCAGTGCCCTATCCCCCTTTTACACTGTTGAAAGAAATAGTGCTCACTGTAAATACAACAGGTGAACCAAAATCTTGGGGGATTCCATTCTGGAAAGGTTCTAACACCTTAACAGCTGCCATGAATTCCTCTGTCACAGCCTAGAGGGCACACTCAGGGGAGCTATGAATCCAGGAGAGAAAAATTCAGGAAAGAGCGCATTAGTGTAAGAAATGTTGGCAAGTAAGCTGTGTTATCAAAACCTTCAAACCTTTCTGTTATCCAGGGACCCTATGTATCTTCACATACACCACATCAATATGGTGCATCAGCAGAGAGAGGGGAGGACATGTACAAATCTCTTGTGCAAGTTGGCTATGAACGCATGGATCCTGGAAAAGGAGTCAGGTATGACCTTCAAAGCATCTTCAAACCAAGTGGTCACTTAAATCTGTTGCTCCTAAGGATGACCGTTTCTGCAATCTAGCTTTCATCCCTTTTTAGGCACATGTTCAGAGGACTCATTTCTGGCTTAAGGGAGGCTAGGAAACCAGATACCCAAACCAGACTTTGATACTCTAACCTCAAATCCCTGTCAGAAATTTACATTAAGGATTATTTACTTCCCAGTGAAGGTGCATGTGTCTGTAGTTTCAGCATACCTACCTTGGGGTCCTCTTCTATTTTTTACAGGAAAGCAATTCTTCAAAGAGGTCCTGTATTTGAGGTTTGAGGCCATGTAAGAAGGAATTCTGTCCATCATGGGGTATAAATTATGATCAAATGTTGACTATTTAAGTCTGATTCAGCATGTGGCTGTCGATCAGCCCTTGGTGCTTTACACATTAATATTGGACCTGAGAGTTCTAAGTCCTCACCTACCCACAATTCCCCACTCCTGCCTGAATTACCTCAGATCTCATTTGCTACCTGTCTAACCAGATGTGTTGACAGAGAGCTCCATCCTGTTTCATAATAAGTGAAGATTTTGTACCTTCCTTTAACTCAGTAATTAGAATTTTTTTAGAGATAAGATTTAGTATTATTAGTGATTAATATCAGGGCAATTAGGCTAATTTATAGTGTTAGTGTAGAATTTTGTACTTACTTTTGCTTCTTATAGTGTATTAGTTTTAGATATATAGGTATATATACATATATAGCATACTTACTCTATTATAGTAGGGTTCAGACACCTAGGCAGCCAGACATTTCCCCATGGTACATTTGGCTGGGGAACACATGGCTGAAGTGACATTCAGCTGCAGAGAAATATGGCTTTTTGTGAATTTCTTGTGGGCAAAGAGAAGCACACACTGCCTTGCCCACAACTTTAATAACCAAGTGCATGGAGGCAGAAGAAGTAATGAGTGTTGTGTTCAGTGCACAGTACATGCTTATGTAACTACAACATGCAGAAGCGTGCTATAGCATGGAGGAAGTCTTGCATGTTACTGTAGTCACATTTATGCTCTAGCATGCTTTTTAGGTAAAGTCCCCTTGACACTGTGAAAGGGGTAGTGGTCCACACACACCAATTATAAAGGCACTGCCCAATGTGCACTGCATTCTTATTGCCACTGAAATCCCCATTGGTCAGCCTTCTGCTGATGCCTGCCATACTGCCTGCAGTCTCATGTTGCAATGGGGGCCATAGACATTATTTTCCCCTTGTGCATTCGGTTACTGAAGTTTTGGGCATGGCACCACATTCTTCTCTTTACTCACAGGGAATCTGCAACAGCCATATTTCTCTGCAGCTGAATGTCGCTTCAGCCATGTGTCACCAACCAAATGTACCACAGGGAAATATCACCCTGCCTAGGTGCCTGAATCCATTACTCTGTGTATCCGTTTATCAATCACCCTCTCCAGAACTTTCATGCATTGTGATAGGAGTTTGATGCTTCTGTATTGCCCACAGTTGTGGATGCCCCCTTTGTTCTTGTACACTGGCAAGAGTATGCTTATCCTCCCGTCATCTGGGATACGCCTTTCTCTCCACACTGCTATTAGTACTCTCAGGAGCCATTTCTCCCCTATCTCACCAAGCATCTTTATCATATCTCATGTGACCTCATCTGAGCCTGCTGCTTTCCCTGACTTTATCTTCCTTAGTGCTGTTCTTACTTCTTCTAGGCTGAGCTCCTCTTTTCTCTCATTGTAGGCTGTTTATGGGGCAGTACAGCTTCTGTGGGGTTTTCTTCATTCAGAAGCTGCTGGAAATACTCCTTCCCATCTGCCTTTGATGTCCTCTGGGCTGGTGAGCAGGTTGTTGCTGGCATCCCTTTTGAAGAGTGTCTGACTATTTTCTTTATCTTTCTGTCTTTGCCTTGCAACCTGATATAGTTTCTTTGTTTCCCTTACTGAGTCACTTTCCAGAAGTTTGTACAGTGCCTCTGATGCCCTATTCTTTGCTATTGCAACTTCTTTCTTAGCTTAGCCAACCAGTAGTCCTTCCTAGCCTGGTCAGTCTTTTCTGTCTCCCACTTCTTTCTGCACTCCTTTTTTTCTTTTGATGACTTCCTGGACTTCTGCATTCCACCACCAGCTTTCCTTATGTACATTATTTCCATACCTGGCTTGGCCACATATCTTTTCTGTAGTCCTAACACATGCTGTTTTTAGGCACTGCCATTCTTCTTCAACTCCACCTATTTCCTCCTCTTCTTGGGGCACTAGAGCCCTGAGTAATTCATTGAAATGTTGTACTTTCTTTCCAGTCAACTTCCAGGTCTTCAGCCTGGTCTCTGTTGGCCTTAGAGCCTTCTCTGACCACTGCTTGCAGCTGACTGTGGCAACTAGTGGTTTATGCTGTAGGCTGACTGTTTTACAGGGGATGACTTTGCAATCATGGATTCTACCCCAGTGCCTTTTCCTTACTAGGAGGAAGTCTACCCGAGTTGCATGTTGGCTACTCTTGTATGTGATCTTGTGTCTGTCTCTCTTTCTGAACCATGTGTTGGCTACTATCAAGCCATTTGCCAGACAGAAGTCTAGAATGGCTTCTCCTTCTTTATTCCTGTTGCCCCACCCATGTGAGCCCAGGCAGTCCTCATATCCTGTCTGTCCCGATACGTGCGTTCAAGTCACCCATTATCAACACTGATTCATGTTGTCCTGCTTTATCTAGTAGGTCCTGCAACTGCTGTCTGAATATACTCTTTTCCTCAGTATCACAACCCTGCTGTGGGGGATAGGCTGAGATTATGAATACTGCCCTATCATTACACTGGAGTCTGACTGCCATGAGTCTGTCATTAATTCTGATGATATCCTTTACTGCCTTCTGAGGCCTCTCTCTCACCACAATTCCTACACCATTTCTAGTCTGCCCTCCATCTGACTAGTAGACTCTGGATCCCAAGTCAAGTGGCTTTGATGCACTGCCCTTCCATCTCGTCTCCTGGACACATAGGATGTCCACCAGTAGTAAATAGCATGAATATTAAAGTTTAACACACATCTATCTATCATACATTTTTATAAAATAAAACAGAAAAAAATCAAAAGTATATAATAGGAATGGAAGTTCTCAAATGATCTTATCAGTCTGGAAGCTGTAATCTGCCAATGCCGGCTGCTGAGGATTGAGTCCTACAGCTGACACTAAAAGACTGACTTTCTGTGCTGAGGTTAGGCTTCCCCTGATGTGAGAGGTTTATCTCCTATCACATGGAGTCAGAGGAGAGGATTCTGAGCTCTAGAAAGCTGTCAATGTGGGTTTGTGCAGGCACAGAACTCATATGCCACTGAGGCAATGTGAAGAACAAACATTTTTTTGCAGGGGGGTATTGCCTTCCTGCACCCCCACACAGCTCTGCTATTCATATATACCAACAGTAAGACTGCACAATATCAGGAAAGGGCATATTCCCCAACTCTGAGAATTGTCTGATCCTGTACACCTGTCAATCTGCTTATTCAGACAAATTCTATTGACTATATCGATATCAAGACTAATGTTCAGTAAAGGTGATGACTCCTCTCTATACATTTTTTAGAAACATACGTGAGGGTTTACATGGATTATGAATCACCAGTCACTGCTAACTGATCATAGATCAATGTCTGTAATGATTATACACAGGTTACAGTGCTGATCCTTTATCTAAAGGTGCAAAGTGTCATGATACTGCTGAATGTGATATGTGTCACAACTACTATATAAAACAGTCTGATAAATCAATAACTATGGAAGCATACTAAATGTTTGAATCGTTACCTATGACAAATTCAGTTATACAAAGTGAATGAGAGAATGACTCCGTATTTTCAATCCAAAAATATGATCTTACTCAGCAGTAATATGGTTATCAGCCCAAGTATAGTACTATGATTCTTAATCAGAAGTAACATGTTTTTTTCAACTCAAGTATAGTGCCTTAACCGCAGTATTATACAGCACTAGTACTATCTTTGAAGACCTAAAAAGGTATTTAAGACCATTGACCATACCGTTCTTCCATAAAAGCTCCATCAGTGTTATTGCTCAGAAGTATGTAGTTAATTTAATGACCACATAGCTAACTGAATACCAGAATTACAGTTGGCTGAAAATAAAATTCTCAGTTTTATTCCCTTAAGCCATAACTCTACACATCACTGTACAATAAGTCCAGTGGGCTTCCCATTGTATCGAAAGCCTCCTTAATCTTGAATAAAACTTGCATTCAAATTTAATTTGACAGCTACTGTCTAGCCCCCAAAAAGCTTCAAATGAGAGAAAGCCCATACTCTTTCAGAAACCTCTCCAGTGCTATACTATTCAGACCCCTTTTTACATTAGCCACCTACAAAAGATCCTTCTCTAAAATAGCTTCAGCCCTTTGCAATCCACAGCAGAAAAACATTACACATAGGAAATCTTCCAACATTGCACCCATCTCAGTTCATTTTTTTCAAGGGCAGGTAATACCTATCAAATTTGGTGGATTTCAAGGTCACTACAGTTATGGATGGGGGCAAAATGGTGTATACTGCCTACCTCGATCTGGCATAGACATTTGACATAATACTTCACTCAGGTATTAGAAAAACTCTTAGATTTAGTCATAAATCCCTATGTCACCTGATGGATAGCCAAACTCTCTGCAGACAGCAGGCAGTATGGCAACCCTACAATGGATTTAGGCACCTAGGCAGCGTGACATTTCCCTGTGTAGCCCAGGCAGGTATGACCCTAGCCCTGAGTAGCATCCTGCCATCACCCAGAATGATACCACAGTAGAAGAACAAAATGATTGACTTTAACAATTGGCTAAGCTTCTGGTGTCATTCTAAGGGAATCCAGTATCTGTCTGCCTGGGATGACATGATCGACAGACCACGCTGCTTTGCCAGAGATGGCCTGCACCTGTCGCCCTTGGGATTCTGGATACTGGCAAAGGCTCTTGCCATCCCTATAGTGCCTTTTTTAGAAAAGGTTCAAATGACAAATTCACCACCGTAACAGGTACAAGCAAGCAAAATCTGAGGGTAATGCTACTCAATGCTAGAATTCTAAACCTCAAAATGCACTCACTCGAGGCACTCCTTAAAATGGAGAACACTGACATCTGTGTAGTGACAGAGACCTGGTTCAAAGCTCCAGAGAGCACCCCTGCATTACCAGGCTATAATTCATACCACACCTTTCGGCCACCAAACCTGGACCGAAACACTAAAGGTGGAGGCGTGTCCATATTCATTAAGGATATCCACACCTCCAAGCTAGTTCTCAGCATAATGCATCCGAGATTATCCAAGTTCAACTAACTCTGGGCAAAAAGTACAGTTTTGTACCTACCATAAATGTAGATGTTCGAGGATTCCCTTGCTGCAGTCCTGACAATTGGGTATAGTCCGCGTCCCAGTCGGCCCGAATACCAGAGTATAAGGCTGACGTCGGTCATGGCGCCTTAGACTGACGTCAGTACGTCAGGGTACTAATGCGCATGACCGGCGTCATTTCCTCAGTCTTTTCTTGCCCCAGATGTCAGAAGACCCAAAAAGACAAGTCCCAAAACAACCTGCACCAAAAACATGTACAATATATACAGTAATATATACAAAAATATAAGCATGTAAACTCACCTACACAACCACCCTGAAACACAGAGGGAAGGAGGGAGGTAAATTGGACTGCAGCAAGGGAATCCTCGAACATCTACATTTATGGTAGGTACAAAACTGTACTATGTTCTTCGTCTTCCCTTGCTGCAGTCCTGACAATTGGGTAGAATCCCAAAGCAGAGGTAAGGGAGGCTGGCAAATTATAAAGTAGCAGGAGCTGACAACATGCCTTGTAAAACAGCTGTGGCAAAACCAGCTCTAGTCTTAGAGTATATAGGCAGGTGATAATGCCTAGAGAAAGTATGCACTGAACTCCAAGTAGCTGCTTCCAGAATATCCTTAGTTGCCACCCAGCTTAGAAATGCTGTTGAAGTGGCAGTAGCCCTAGTGGAATGAGGCCTAATCCCAGCTGGAACCTCTTTGCCATGATGGGAATAACAAAATGCAATGCAAAAGCCAATCCACCTAGAAATAGTTTGTTTTGACACAGGCTTGCCCTGTGAACTTAAAGCAAAAGAAACAAGTAACTGCTGAGACTGCCTAAAATCTTTAGTCCTGCTCAAATAATAACGCAATTGCCTGTGTACATCTAAAGTGTGCAAAATCTTTTCCCCTTTATTTTGAGGATCTGCAAAAAACGTAGGCAAATGAATAGTTTGGTTTAAAGCCACACTAGAAACCACCTTAGGCATAAAGGAAGGATTAGTACGTAATGATACCCTGTCCTTATGGAAAATCAAAAGGGCTCTACTGCCATAAGGGCCTGCAACTCAGACACCCTTCTTGCAGAAGTAATAGCCAACAGAAAAGCAGTCTTCCATGACAAATATTTCAATTCAGCAGTAGCTGCAGGCTCAAAAGGTTGTAGAGTAAGTTTTTCAACACAAAATTGAGATCCCAAGCAGGAGTAGGAGCTCTACGTGGGGGTCTTATATTCTTTGCCCCTCTAAGAAACTGCTTGAACAAAGGATGCGAAAACAAAGGTGGGTCACAATCATAGTGAGCTGAAATTGCTGCAGCATGAATCTTTATGGAAGAGAAAGACAAACCTTTGTCCAATAACTCAGTAAGATATTGAAGAGCCACACTCAAGTTAGGCTCTGAAATCTCCAAATTCTTTGCTGTACTCCAAAATAAAAATCTCTTCCATTTTTCTGCGTACACTCTCCTAGTACTAGGCCTTCTAGCTTCCATAATCACATTTAAAACTTGTTGAGGAAGCTGAGACCTACCATGCTTCAACACAGAATATGCCAAGCTGTGAGATGAAGAGATTGAAGCTTGACATTGAGCAGATGACCGTCCTTCTGAGATAACAGATGAGGAATCAGAGGTAAAGGCCATGGAGGCTTCTTTACAAGACTCCTTAGAAGTGGGTACCAGTGTTGCCGAGGCCAATCTGGAGCTATCAAAATCATCCTTGGCCTGTCCTGTCTGACCTTTAGTAATACCTTTGGAAGAAGAGGTAGAGGTGGAAAGGCATAGACATGAAGGTTTTTCCAACTGAAAGACAGAGCATCCACTTTCCAAGCTGTGTGATGAAACCCCTTTGTGCAATACTTTGGCAGCTGGTGGTTTAGTGGAGAAGCGAACAGATCTATGTCTGGAGTTCCCCATGACACTGTCAATTTCTGAAATACATGAAGATCCAGTTTCCACTCGTGGGGATCCATGATTTGTCTGCTTAATACATCTGCTAGGGAGTTCTGTGCTCCTGGCAGAAACCTTGCCTGAAGAGTCAGTTGCAGGCTTAACGCAGTCTCCCATAAAATCATTGCTTGCCTGCATAGAGGATAAGAATGTGTTCCCCCTTGCTTGTTGATGTACCACATGACAGTTGTGTTGTCTGTCAGAATCAACACCTGCCCTGGAAGAAGTAACTCCTTGAACGCCATTAATGCAAACTGGACTGCTAACATCTCCTTCATGTTGATATGTAGATGTTGTAGTCTGGCAGGCCACTTGTCTTGTATCCACTTTCCATTTAGATGAGCTCCCCAAGCAGTGTCCGAGGCATCTGTCGTTAAAATCTGACTCGCCTCTGGCCGGGTCACAGAGAGTCCCTTGTTTAGGTGACATTCCTGAGCCCACCACAAAAATTCCTTTTGAAGGCAAGGTATTATTTGAATGACAGTGTCCAAATCTTGGCAGTGCTGTGTCCATACATTTTTGAGATACCATTGCAGCTTCCTCATATGCAGTTTGGCATTGGGAAGCACCAGAATACAAGATGCCATGAACCCTAATGCTGGAAGGACTGTCCTTGCAGTCAGCACGGACTGATGAGATAGTTGATGGAAGTAAAGTGACAGACTCTTTTGTTTGTCCGGGGTTAAAAAGGCCATCTGGGCTGCTGTATTCAGTCTCACACCCAGAAAGCACATGTCTTGAGAGGGTACTAGACTGGACTTTATTTCGTTCACAGAATACCCTAGGCATCTTAGCACTGCTATGACATATTCCAGATGCTGTAGAAGGTGTTCCTTTTCTTGAGCCAGAATCAGGCAGTCGTCCAAGTAAGGATAAATTTGAATGCCTTGAAGCCTGAAGCAAGCTATCACTGGAGCCAGAACCTTTGTGAATACTCTGGGCGCAGTAGATAAGCCAAAGGGCAATGCAGAGAACTGATAATGAAAATCTCCAGTTCGAAACCGCAGATACTTTCTGCAACTTAGCCTTATGGGCACATGAAGGTAAGCTTCCTTGAGATCCAAAGTTACCATCCAGTGATCCTTGCCCAGCAGAGGTAACAGTTGCTGTAACGTCAACATCTTGAACTTGGGAATGTCCAGATAAGTGTTGAGGATAGATAAATCCAAAATTGGTCTCCACGTGTTCCACTTCTTTGGCACTAGGAACAGGCGAGAATAAAATCCGAAGCCCCTTTCTGACACAGGGACTGGCTGAATAGCCCCTATCTGGAGTAACTGAGAAACTTGCTTGTGAGCCTCTTTTCTTTGTGGAGGAGGAACATCTGGCATGCCTTTGAAAGGGGCATTGTGTGGAAATAAAATCTGTACCCGTGATGAATGATATCCAGCACCCATCTGTCTTGAGTGATTAAATCCCAATTTTCTTTGAAAAGAGACAATCTTCCTCCCAAAGGAGCTGCCAGACGAGAGTCCACTGGCAGCTGAAAAGGCAGGTCATTGGTTCTGCTTACGAAAGGACTGACCCCTGCCCTCACCAGAAGTCTGAGCAGGTGAACTGTCTGATCTAGGCCTAAAGAACCTTGAGCCCTGCCCCTACCACGTCTAGACCTACCCCTAGACTGGGAACCATAAGCAGGATATGTCCACCCCTTAGCAGGCCAATTTCTACTAAACTTGGAGGCTGCACCTGCAAAAAATCTTTAACAGTCTGCATAGACTTAGCTTTGTCCTCCATTTTCTTTAAAACTGCTTCCACAGGCGGTCCAAACAACACATCAGACTGCAAAGGAGCATCCAAAATCCTGGTCTTAACATGCTCAGCTAAATTCTGATCCTTCAACCATGCATGTCTGCGAAGAACAGAACTAGTAGCAGCCACCCTCGAGGAGGCCTGAACAGCATCAAAACCACACTGCAAAGAATGCTTACCCACTTGTTCAGACACATGAACCAAATCCAGCAATTCTTTACACTCAATACCTTCCGCCAAAGCATCCACCTTAGATTTCAATTGTGAAAGGAGATAATTCTGATATTTCAGCATATGAAATTGACAATTCAACGCCCTCATGGCTAGAGTGGAAGAAGTATATACTTTCTTACCCCACCTATCCAAAGCCCTTGCCTCTTTATCAGAGGGTACAGGATTTTTAACCACAGAAGCTTTAACACCTTTAGGCCCCTGAGAAACAGTTTCTGGGTCCGCCCTGGGACTCTTAAACAAATACTTATGAGCTTCGGGCACCCTATAATACCTATCAGGCTTAGCAGGAGCAGGAGGCAAGGAATCAGGGTTCAGAGAAGCCTCTGCAAAAACATCCTCCACCACATTCAACACAGGAGGAATAGCTAAGGGCCTATGCTGGGGCAAAAACAAGAATGCGCTAAGCCTTTTCTGGAGTCAGAGTAATCTTGGCCTTCCCATTTAAAGTGCTCCCTCATGGAGTGAAGAGTCTCTGAAAATGAAAAATCCTCAGGAGGAGAAGCTGAAGGAGTGGAATCATCCACATCAGAATCAGAATAAGTAGGAAACTCTTGCAAGTCTTCCACAGAAGACTCTGAAGCCTGTGAACACTGTTCAAAACTATCAAACTCCTGTTCCACCCTAGGCCTCTTATCAGGTGGGGCATAGAACCTCTAATCAGAGTAATCAAATCTTCTGCCATTTTAAGCATATGTTTCTTAGGCACAGAGCCGAAATGCTAGGAGAAGCCCCTACAGAAGCTGAACTTGGCCTTCCTCTAAAAGAAGCTTTGGCAACAGAAGGAGAGGCCCTAACTACCTTGGGAAGAGAGGGAAGAACAGTTACCTGAGAAGCCCCCTCAGCCTGGCCTACCTCCTGAGAGGGCACATCCTGTAACAGTAAAGTATCTGCCTGAGACTCCATAGAGACTCCTGGCAAAACCTCTGGCTCCCCTGAGCCTTCTAAAGGACCGGCGTCCGGGACTGCCGGTTCCTCACCCCTAGACTTCACTGTTTTGTCCTTGCGCTTCTTAGATGAAGCAGGCGTCGGAGCATCCGACAGCATAGTATAATTGCAACGCTTCCCAAACACTAACCTAGCACAATCAAGCCTCCTCTTAATAGTGCGCTTGTTAAATCTAGCACAAGAGCGGCAACCAACAACGTCGTGCTCAGGCCCTAAACAAGGTATACACAATGTATGATAATCCCTATGCGGTATCTGCTTCCCACAAGAAAAACAGTTATTCACTTTTTCTGACATCCGGTTAAATACTGAGGCAAGAAAAAACCAAAATGTTCCCCAACGGGGTTACTTAGCCAACTCTGTTTCGGTCTGAAACTCCGGTTTCGAAAATCTCAGAACGCCAACCTGCACTCGCAAAATTGCTTCTGCATCGGAACATACGGCAAAAGACACTGAGGCAATGACGACGGTCATGCGCATTAGTACCCTGACGTACTGACGTCAGTCTAAGGCGCCATGACCAACGTCAGCCTTATACTCTGGTATTCGGGCCGACTGGGACGCGGACTATACCCAATTGTCAGGACTGCAGCAAGGGAAGACGAAGAACATCCGCAATCCAGATTGTAGATACATACCCCCCCCCCCCAACCATGCCCCAGGATTCCCACTCCTCTTTTCTTCATACACTGGAAAATATTAAGGTACAACCCAACACTCTAATAATGGGTGATTTCAACTACCCTACCATTAACTGGGAAAACTACTCAAGTACCAACTCTTTTGCTCAACGTTTTCTGGAAATCATCAATTCCAATGCCTTGGATCAGTTTATCCACACCCCCACCAGGGGCAGCAATATCCTAGACCTGGTCATCACCAACATGGGTGACCAGTGTTCCACACCAGAGGTCAGCTCCTCGTTGGTCATATCCGATCACAAGCTAATCACCCTAGACATCCACATCCCGCTCCCACCCCCCATTAGGAAAACAACCATAAAAAATTTCTCCAAAGCCAACTTCACACTTCTTAAGACAGAAGTGGCAAACCTCACGACACCCATGCAGATGGACAATAGAGGTACGACTGCTGAATCCTACACAAATGCACTTTATAAGCACTTACACGAGTGCATCGATCATGCTATCCCAAACAGAACCAAGATGCTATCCTCCAAAAAAAGGAAGCCAATCTGGTGGTCTTCTGCCATAAACAAACTCTACAACAGAAGAAAGAAACTGTTGCAAAAAAGAGTAAAATCCCACAGTAAGAAGCTGAGATCCCCCATAAAATCCTCCAAAGCTAGTTATGAAAACAAAATCGCCACTGATTCTAAAGACAACCACAAAGCATTCTATAGCTATGTCAAGAATCTCAATGGCAACACTCAGATCTGCTCTGAGTTACAGCACAATGACACTAAATATACAGAACCAACTGATATTGCCAACATCCTGGCAGATAGGTTCAGTGCTAACTTTACCCCCCTGTCACCCCCTAAAGGGCCCATCTTTATATGGGAAGAATGCAAAGTTCTTGTAATCACGGCTGCACAGGTAAAAACCTCACTCTCCAAAGCCAAGAACACAGCATCCATGGGACCTGACAACATCCCAGGCTGCCTTCTACACATACTACAGAATGAACTGGCACCCCACCTAAGTACCATGTTCAGTCATAGCCTTACCTCAGGCTTTGTGCCCATTGAATGGCGCATCGCAACGGTTATCCCACTCCACAAAGGGGGGGCCACAACAGACCCCGGAAACTACCGCCCCCATTAGCCTGACGAGCCTGATAGACTTCTTTGAAGTAGTCACCAAAGCCATAGATGAGGGTAAGGTAGTTCACACAGCCTATCTAGATCTCGCCAAGGCGTTCGACACCATCCCCCACTCTGGAATTATAGATAAACTCACTAAACTAGGTATAAATCCCTATGTCACAAGATGGGTTGCCAACTGACTTACTGACAGAACCCACACTGTGAAAGTAGCAGACTCCAAATCAGACTTCAGACCAGGGACAAGTGGACTACCACAGGGTTCAGTCCTGGGCCCTCTCCTGTTTGGTATCTACTTCTCTGAAGTACAGGCTAACACAGAAAGTCTTTGGCTAACCAAATTCGCAGATAACTGCAAACTAGGAGCCATAATCAACACTCCTAATGATGTGGACACCCTACAAAAGGGCCTCACTGAGACAGATGCCTGGTGTCAAAGCCATGGTCTCAAGCTCAATGCCAGAAAGTGCATTGTCATCCCCTTTGGTAAAAAATCTGTACCCATGAACTACCACATTGTGATAAGAGACCTTGGGACACAGGTGGACAGTAGTCTCTCCTTTGATAATCACATCGCCACAGTGGTCAGGAAATCCTTCTACATGGCACACCTCATCGCAAAAGGTTTCTCATCCAGAAAAAAAAAGGTCATTGTTCCCCTCTACTCATCACTCATTAGACCCATTATAGAGTACAACGCCCTTTTTGGTATGTACCTCATATGGACATCTACAACAACTGAAAAGGTCGCAAAAATACCTCACAAAGAGGATTACTGGCCTCAAACAGATGCCTTACGCAGACCGTCTCAAAAAACTCCAGCTTTACTCCGTCGCATATCGCCTACTCAGAGGCGATCTCTACCTAATATACAAAGCTATGTCAAACCCAGAGCTGTTGGACATGCTCCACTTAAAGAAATCCCAATCCCTCCGAGCTACACGCCCTAGAGACCTAAACCTTGTCACCACAATAAACAGAACATGCCGGAGGGATAAATTCCTGTCCCAGAGACTTCCCATACTCTGGAACAGACTACCTGTCTATGTCAAACAGAGCTCCTCATTAGTACTCTTCAAGAAAAATCTTGATGATTGGATGGGTAATAGGAAATTCACCCCGGGGATCACTTCTGTGGTTCTGCTTAACAGGGGCACATGAAAATAATTTTCTTGGGTGGCGAAAGCCAGGGTACCTTTTTGGCTAGGCTTGTATAGGCCCTAGGGCCAATAGCCTAGTACCTACCTATGAACCTATAAAGGTCACCCTGCTAAACACTTGGAGTCTAAATATGAAACTGCACTCATTGCAAGCATTCCTAAACCTGAAAAATACTGACATCTGTGCAATCACAGAAACCTGGTTCAAAGCTGCGGAAAGCACCCCAGCCTTACCTGGTTAATCATCCTATCATACATTCAGACTCCAAACTGTGGGCAGTAAAGCCAAAGGAGGTGGAGTTTCAATATATATTAAAGACATACACACCTCCAGGCTGGTCAAACAGTATGACACACAGGAGACATTCCAGGTGCAGTTAACTATTGACAAGACCACTATACAAATCATAGCTAGCAACCAGCTCCCAAATCTGACCCAAGATGCCCAAACTGCATATCTAGACCTTTTCGAATCTATCAAGATTCAACCCTTTACCCTGATCCTGGGCGACTTTAAGTACCCAAACATAGACTGGAAGAACTACTCTTGCCAGAACACAAATGCCCAGAGATTCCTCAAGTTTTTCAATGCAAATGCTTTGGAACAGCTAATTCATGCCCCCACAAGAGGTGATAATACCTTGGACTTGGTATTAACCAACATGAGTAACCACTGCAGCATCCCTGCGGTATCATCCTCCCTTGTAAGATCCAAACATAAATTGGTTACGTTCGAAGTCACCATCTCCCCTGACCCCCCTTTAGCTAGGGTCAATTAAAAAACTTCTCCAAAGCTGATTACAGCCTCCTGAGGGATGGTATAAACAGCTTCACAGCTCCCTCCCCCTGTCTAGGAACTGACACCAGTATCAAAAACTATACCAAATTATTTTACAAACATTTATATAGATGCATGGAATCAGGAATACTTGATAGGACTAAATCATCCTCCGCAAGGAAGACTAAACCTATCTGGGGGACTTATGCAATAAATAAACTCTATAACAAAAGAAAAACAATTGCTGTCCAGGACCAAGAAGGAGCAGGTGCCCAATTGGAAGCAATTTCTCCTTAGCCTAAACAAACAAATAAGAGCACTAGTGAAATCCTCCAAAGCAAACTTTGAGTCCAAATAGGCCACATCTACTAGAGACAGTCATAAGGCTTTCTTCACATATGCCCATAAAGGTAGCACCCAGATCTGTTCAAAACTGATGGTCAAGGATACCACATATGCAAATGCCGTAGATATAGCAAACTTGCTGGCTGACAGATTTCATAAGGCCTTCTTCACATATGCCCATAATCTCAAAGGTAGAACCCAGAACTGTTCAAAACTGGTGGTCAAGGACACCACATATACAAATGTCGTAGATATAGCAAACTTGCTGGCTGACAGATTCATCTAAAATGTCACCCCTCTGTCCTCCCATCAGTAAATCAGGACATTCCCAGTACCTGCCCCCTTCCCCTTATATTTAGGGATCAGGTCATCACTGCTCTCACAAAGGCAAAAAATACAGCCTACATGGGACCTGATAAAATCCCAGGCTGCATCCTGCATGAACTCAGGCAGGAACTTGCAGCACCATTAGGCTCCCTATTCAACCAAAGCCTGAGTACCGGTTTTGTCCCAGCTGAGTGGTGGACGGCCACTGTTATCCTTTTACACAAAGGTGGATTGTCCACTGATCAGGGAAATTATAGACCCATCAGCCTAACTAGCCTGATTTGCAAGGTCATGGAACGGTTTATCTTGGACCTCATTAACAAGGACATTGGCAACCTCCAAACACTCGATCCCACACAATTTGGCTTCGTCAAGGGAAGGTCATGTCTGTTAAATTTTGTTGACTTTTTTGAGACAGTCACCAAAGCCATGGATAAGGGGAAGACAGTGCACATGACCTACCTTGACCTGGCCAAAGCCTTCAACACTATTCCCCACTTGGGCATAATAGATAAACTCTCTCAACTAGGCATCAATCCATATGTTACCAGATGGGTAGCCAACTTGCTCACTGATAGAACCCACCTAGTCAAAATAGGGGAAGCCACCTCAAGCAGTAGACCCGTATTGAGTGGTCTACCCCAGGGTTCGGCCTTCCGGCCCCTGTTATTTGGAATATACTTTTCTGAGGTACAGGCCAAAGCCAGTGGGCTATGGCAGACCAAGTTTGCAGATGACTGCAAGTTGGGAGCTGTCATCAATTCCCCTAGTGACGTGGACATCCTCCAAAGGGGATCTCAACCAAACAAATGACTGGTGCCAGAAACATGGCCTCAAGCTGAATACAAAAAAATGCCACATCATCCTCTTTGGGGAGAGAGAGATGTCCCCACAAATTATCACATTAATAACAACGTTCTAAGCATGCAGTCAGTTGTGAGGGATTTGGGCACCCAGATTGATAGCAGCCTGAATTTTGACTACCATGTTGCTTCCGTTGAATGGAAAGCTTTCTACATGGCCCACCTCATAAGTAAGGGTATCTCATCCAGGGACAAGTAGGTCAAAACATCCTTGTATTCTTCCCTTATAAGGCCCATTATTGAGTACAACACCCCATTTGTCATGTACCTCGCAAAGCACATGCAGCAGCTGGGAAGACCACAGAGGCTCCTCACCAGGAGAATCCAGGGCCTCAAAAATCTACTATACACAGGTAGGCTAAAAGCCCTTTCCCTCTACTCTGTTTCATACAGACTCCTCAGAGGTAACCTCTGTTTGGCATACAAGGCAATCGCGGACCCCGCCTTGATGGGACTGCTGCATATCCACAAGTCAAGCTCCACTCGAGTAACCCACACACACAGCCTCAACCTGGTCTGTGACATCAATAGGACTTGCTGGCGGGACAGATTTGTGTCTCAGATACTCCCCCATCTATGGAATAGACTCCCTCTCCACGTCAAGCAGAGTACCTCTTTGCCCCTTTTTAAACGCAATCTAGATAACTGGATGGGAAATAGAAAGTACATCCCTAGGACTCCACCTGTGTCCCTGGTGGACAGGGGCATTGGGTGCTGATTTGTCTATGCATGGGCTAAACTCTTGGCTAGGCTTATACAGGCCTCAGGGCCAATATCCTAGTAACTTCCTGTGATCCTATGTGGTACATTTGGTTGGAGACACATGGCTGAAGCGACATTCAGCTGGAGAGAAATATGGCTGCTGCAGATTCCCTGTGAACTAAGAGAAGAATGTGGTCCCATGCCCACAACCTCTGTAACCAAATGCACAAGGGGAAAATAATGTCTATGGCCACCACTGCAACATGAGACAGCAGGTAGTATGGCAGGCATCAGCAGCAGGCTGGCCAATGGGCATTTCAGTGGCAATAAAAATGCAGTGCACATTGGGCAGTGCCTTTATAATTGGTGTGTGTGGACCACTACCCCTTTCACAGTGTCTAGAGGACATTACCTAAAAAGCATGCTAGAGCATAAATGTGACTACAGCAACATGCAAGACTTCCTCCATTCCATAGCACACTTCTGCATGTTGTAGTTGCATAAGCATGTACTGTACACTGAATACAACACTCATTACTTCTTCTGCCTCCATGCACTTGGTTATTAAAGTTGTGGGCAAGGCAGTGTGTGCTTCTCTTTTCCCACAGGGAATTCACAAAAAGCCATATTTATCTGCAGCTGAATGTCACTTCAGCCATGTGTCCCCAGCCAAATGTACCATGGGGAAATGTCTGACTGCCTAGGTGCATGAACCTGCAGAGTAGTAGAATATAAGATGGGAGATGAGCAGTTTGGATTCATATCAGGATGCAGCACAACTGACCTGATATTTGCATTGAGACAGATACTTGAGAAGAAGCTAGAGATGAGGAGAGAGTCCAACTGGGCATTCCTAGACTTGGAGAAAGCATATGACAAGGTCCCAAGAAAGATGATCTGGGCAGTACTGAGGTGGTTTGAAGTCCCAGAAACATTGGTAGAATTAGTGCAGGCTATGTACAAGGACCCAATGACTCAAGTACGGACTGTGTTTGGCTTCAAAGAGGGGTTCCCAGTTGGTGTGGGTGTACATCAGGGTTCAGCTCTGAACCCACTGCTGTTCATACTGGTGATGGACTACATTAGCAAACAGGTTGGAGGGGATGGATCAACAAAGCTACTGTATGCAGATGATGTGGCAGTACAGGCAGACTCTGAGCTAGAACTTCAGCAAAGGATAGAAGAATGGAATTTAAATCTGAAGGCACATGGGATGAAACTAAGCACAGATAAGACAGTGCTAATGGCAGCAAATTGGGGAAATCAGAAGAAGCTGAGAATAGAGATAGAAGGGAAGATAGTGGAACAGGTAAACAGCTTCAATTATCTGTGAGGAGTAGTTGAGGAGAAGAGTAGTCTGAATGAAGTGGTCAAAGCTAGAATCAGAGGGGTTGCAGCCAACTGGCATAGAGTATCAGGTGTAGTCAATGACAGAAGAATGCCAAAGAAGCTGAAAAGTAAGGTGTACAAGACAGTAATGCGACTAGTACTACTGTATGGTACAACCTGGGCAGTAAAGGCAGAACAGTTGAAGAAGCTAGAGGTGATGGAAATGAAGTGCCTGAGAAAGATGATAGGATGCACAGTGTGGGACAGACGAAGAAATGAGGACATAAGAGCAGAAGCCAAAGTAGCTGCAATTGCAGAAAAGATCAAAGAGAACAGATTACAGTGGTTTGGGCACATGTGTAGAAAAGCAGAAGACAATCTGGTGAGGAAGATTTGGGACAGACAGAAAGAGGGTAAGAGGAAGCGAGGATGCCCAGCAAAGAGGTGAATGGATTGTGTGAAAGAAGATCTGAAAGAAGATCTGCCACAGTCAGGCATGAGTGTTGAAGAAGGTAGGAGTGTGGCACTAAATCAAGAGAGTTGGCGACAGTTAACACGATACCCCGACTCCATGTAGAAAAATGATGATGATGATGATTACTACTGGTGCTATTTAATACTGCTGCCATTTGGGAATTTTAAATGACTAGTGTTTTGTTTGTATGCTTAATTCTACTTTTATGACTTGTACTGGAAAACTGAAGTTCTGTGGTGTCAGTTGAACACTAAGGACTGCCTTGTGCATCCAGAGCCACAATTTAATTGTGCCCGTTTTCTCTTTTCATCATTATATTTACTTCCGATTTAATACTGCTATAGTTGTTTTATAATTAAATCATAAGTTTACCACAATACTTCATTTGCACTTTGTGGAGTTTCTCACTTCTGATAAGAGAATCTCTAAGAAAATGTTGTATACTGTTTCAAATGGTTTCCCTCTGATTTAAGGGCATATATTTGTTTTTTGGTGCTATCTGGAGTTTTAGTTGGTACTGTGAATGTGTGCCATTTGCTACACTGTTCTGGTTGGAAAACAAGGCTCAGCACATTTCAAACGGTTTCTGCTATATTTTTTTGCTGTGGGATGACATACTGTTTCTTATTATTGCTGCCCTTAGTCAGCAGTTAGTGTCAGTATTATTCTCGCTATTGTTTTTTCTCCTGACTTGCTGGACCCTGATACAGTAACCCCCATCAAATCCCCAAAAGATGCCTCAGCCTATGGTTTGTGAATCTGTTTTTGCGTTAAGCTGGCCTGCAGACCATTTATCACCCCCACATCACCCCTGGTGACAAGAGTCAGACATCCTCTGGGTCCATTCCATTACCCGATTCAGGTAAGGGAGAACCAAACCCTTTATGTGCAGGAGAGGTCTGGGGCAAGAGACCCCTTGAAAGACTTGATATTGTCTACAAATTTTGTCCCCCTAGTGTAGTTCATAGTAGGGTCAGAAACTAGCACATGACAGACAAATAAGATAATTACTATATAATGGGCTGATGTGATTTCCTCAGCTAAGTGTTTTACAGTCAACTCATCTTTCAGAATATGCTCCTATTCGGAATGGCTATAGGGCTACCTTCTCTAGAGATAAAGTCTAGGGCCACAGGTTTTGATGAGGACTCTTGATGCATTAGTGAACACTATGAGTCCACCCAGTCTGATTCTTCGCATGGTGAACAGGTTCAAAAACCCAAGCAAGTTTTCAGCTTTCCAGAGATGCCACCTAGGTTTAGAGATATATTCTAGTGGAAGCAATCCAGAGCTATGCCAGAGATTAGCAAAGTTTATGATCTTATTGAGGATGAAATTCCAAATATTTTGGCTGTTCCTTCTCTGTTAGTTTTACAGACATTTTCTAAAGCCAGTATGAAAGACCCCTTTGACTAGTGAACTATTCCTAAAAAGGCTGTATGTGAATATAAGCTGTACTCTGATCTTGCAGCTCTTTGCTCTGTTGTCAGCTGACCCAGCTGTGGTTTCTACATCTGCCTACTCTAACAAGAGAGACTTGACTTCTAACCCTGTGCTGCCACATAAGATTGGCAAATGGTTAGAATCTCAGGGAAAAGGTTGCCTTGGTCTACATACCTCTGAACCTCTTACAGCAAGAAATCTGGACAAAGCCATAAATAAAAGTGGGGCAACGGCCCAAAAATAAGGACAATTTTTACATGTTGTTCTTACAGACTTAGAAAGTTGATAGAATAGCAAGTTTTGCATTAGCATGAATTTTCTGAAGGATATGAAGGCTGAAACTTAAATGTATGTCATTATTTTCTAACTTCAGTCTGTAATAATTTACCACAAAACCACAAGTATATGAAAAATGATCCAAAAATATGAGGCCAAAATCTGGATACTCTGCACAAATCTGTACAGTTGAGAGGTATGTTAGTCTAGTAATTTGAACTTTAAATTATCAGTGCTTCATATGGAAGTTTTGCAATGTATATGACTGGTGTATCTTTGCCTGATCAGAAGTGTTTGAACAAGATTGTTGGTTGCCAGTAAGAGCCAGGTTTTGAAACATGCTTTGAGGAGAGTCTTGGAAGGTGTGAACACAGTTTCTAGAAATGCACATTGTTGGATACTTAACCACAATTTTTCTGAGAATTAAAAAAATGAGATTTTGAATGCTCCTTTAAGTTCTGAATTTGTGTGGTCCTGCTGCTACCCAGATTGTCAAACAATGGGATGATAGAGGTAAAATGATGCATGGGGTAGCTAGAATGTGTCATTTTACCAGGTTGTCCCCTTACAAGGCACCCGACTTTAAGGAGCAGAACAAAAAACCCAGCTTAAGAATCAGGGTACCAAGAGAAAATGGCAGGAGGATAATGCTTCCAAAACAAATAAAAGGAGATCTGATGTTGTCAATCTTCACTTAATCCTTGACTGTGGGTTTGGTTCCGACTTGGCCATTATTCCAGCTCATGCCTTCAAAAACTCTCGAGCTAAGCTTTACCTATAATGCTCCTCACAGGATTACCTCAGATCTCATTTGTCATGTTCAGTGCCAGACAAGTCTATCAGACCAGCTTTTGAGCAAGCTAATTCTTCTTTTTGTAAGTAAGATTTCTCTTTAAATCTCCTTTTAGTGTCTTCATTCCTTCTTTTCTTATACCCAGCTCCTCGATACACGAGTAGTGCTTTTTCTTATATATATATATATATATATATATATATATATATATATATACATCATTGGTATTTTCTCTTCTCCCTTACCATTAAGGGAACTTTCCTTACTGTAAGGTAAACCTTTTGTACCATTGCTGCTCAGAGGAATCGGTATACCTTCAGGCTTTCCATGCCCAAACCTCTACCTCCTGGATCTCTACACCCACTGATGATCTGATTAAATTGATTGCACAGTGGGCTTGGAAGATACCTGATTCTGTCAAGCCAATCCCAAAGAGACCAGACCATATTTTGTCAGCTGCTCAGAATCAGCAGCATTGGGCAAAAGGAATACCAGTAGATGCCATGGTGGTAGTGGCAGCCACCAAAAGGAACTTGCTGATGAAAGTCCTACTATCCATCCTCCTAATAAAGAGTCTTGGATGATGGATAGATTTGCGAAGTGCGTATATGCTTCATTGGCCTTTACACTAAGGTCCTTGAATTACATGGCACATTTCACGAGACTTCAATGAGATCTGATAAAAGAACTATCAGATACTCTGACAGGAGCAGTAGCTGAAGGGGTTCAAGAAAAGGTAACTTTTCAGCTGGCAACCCTAGATTCTGTTTTCAACTTGTTCATGAGCTTTTTGCACACACAGCCGAAGGGACAGCGAGGGCAGCAGGTTCAGGTGTAGCCATTCGGGGAGACACCTGGATGTGCTTATGTGAGTTTGCAGAGCCATTTAAGTCTTCTTTCGTCAACACTCCATTTGACAGAACATCCCTTTTTGGAAAGACCCTTTCAGCCAAGGGTGTACGCTTCTCCACTCCTCAACCATTTTACTCCAGGAACCAGAGAAGTGGGAAGCTATGGTTCAAGAAGTCCCAAGGACCTTTCCAAGACTCATGTAGTAACAACTTCTGCTAGGGTAGAGGAGGGAGTAACAGTGGAAGACACCATGCACGAGGCAGAGGTGGCCTGGAAAATTAGGGTTCCAAGGATTCTTTCCCTGGTAACTCTTATCAGCACTCCTGAATGGAGACCTAATTGCCATCCTCTGGAGGCAGTTGGGGGCCGATTATCCCTGCACCTACCTGCCTGGCTGAAGATAACATCAGACAATTGGGTGAAGAGGATTATAACCAGAGGTTACAACATCCCTTTCTCAGAAGAACCCAGAAGACTGAAGAGAACCCCAGACATTCCACCCAGTCACAGGGATGCAGCAGTCTTAGAAATTCAAAAACTACTTGACAAAAGAGTCATCAAAGGAAGTCCCATCAGACCAGATAGGATCCGGAGTTTAGTCAAGATTCATTTTAGTGCCAAAGAAAACAGGGGACTGGAGACCGATATTGGATCTCAGCCAGTTGAACAAATCAATTCAACAAACTAAATTCCAGATGGTCACGATTCAGTCTATACTTTATGATTGGATGTGCTCATTAGATCTTCAGGATGCATATTATCACATAAAAATGGACAAGTGCTCCAGAAGATTCCATTGCTTCCGGCTGGGAGCCAGTCATTGTCAATTCAGAGCCTTGCCCTTTGGTCTCACCACAGCTCCCAGGGTGTTCACCAAATGCATGGCAGTGTTAGCAGCTCACTTCAGATTGCAAGGATTCCACATGTTTCCATACCTTGATGACGGGTTTCTCACTGATCCCACCAGGCATCTACTCTTACAGGTAAGAGACTATGTTCTTCAAACTTGCTCCTTGTTGGGTATCACTATAAACTATGAAAAATCCCATCTAGAGCCAACACAGTAATTAGAATTCATAGGAGTGATGTTAAACATAAACATTGACATCACGTCTCTTCCCCCAGAAAGACTTCAAAGAATAAGATTGCAAGTCAGTCAGATTATTCACAGCAAAAAGTGACTGCAAGGCTATTGCTGCAAACTCTAGGGTCAGTGTCAGCCTCCATCACCTTAGTTCCCCTTGTGAGATATCACATGCGGATTCTTCAGTGGCTCTTGGCATCTCAATGGTCATTACTGAATCAGCCTGTGTCTCATCTGGTATTAATCACCAACTTATGCAAGAGAGACCTGAGTTGGTGGCCTCACTTCAGTGAAATTTTGTCAGGCAGAACCTTTGTCCCTCTTCAACCCCAAGCCATAGTGACCACAGACATGTCCCAGATGGGGGGGCATTATCTGGGGAAGACAGTCCAAGGCACTTGGCCCTAGCTGGAGGCCAATTTGCACATCAGCATTCTAGAGATGAGGGAGTGCTCTTAGTGTTGCAGGCATTCCAAGAAACCCTCCCCTTGGGAACAATTGCGATTCAAACAGACAACATGTCAGTAGTCTAGTATATTAACAAACAAGGGGGAACCAGATTTTACCCTCTTTGTCGAGAAGCACTCAGATTATGGCAATGGGCAATTTCATCCGACCACTTTCTAATTGCAACACATATTCCCGGGAGCTCCAACTTGATTGTCGACAAATTGAGCAGGACCGTTGTAATGCCTTACGAATGATCTCTCAATCTGTTGGTGGTCGGAAAAGATATTCCACCACTGGGGCCAGCCCTGCTGTGATCTCTGTGCATCTCCCCTGAACAACAAGTGCAGCAGCTACTTTGCCCTAATTCCCCCTCCAGGGGAGTCATCGAGAGATGTTGTCCTTCACAATTGGCCCCCACAATCTGTATCCCAGTTTTTGAAAAAAGCCAGCATGTCAAAGAACAAAATAATTCTCATTGCCCCATTCTGGCCTCATCAGGTGTAGTTTCCCTTTATTTGGCTTCATCTAATTTGGAAACCGTGGAGAATGGACCCAGATCCAGACATTTTGTCCTGTTTAGATGGACTAGTTCATCCGAATCTTCAAAATCTCAAGCTCACTGCATGGCTTCTCCAGTTCCAAAGATTGCCAGGCATTCTACTCTCACTTCCCCAATTCAAAGAATTGTTCTAGCCTCCCACAAACCTTTGACTAGAAGATTGTACTTCAGGAAGTGGCAAACATTTTCAAAATGAGCTTCAGAGACTAATTTTGATCCATTTTCAGCACCAGTTGATAAGGTTTTGGAGTTTTTAACATTGCTTTTTGAAGCAGGAGCATTTGCCTTGACCATATGAGTGCATCTTTCTGCAATCTCAAATTTCATAATGGTTTGAATGACACAATGTTGATGTCCCAGAAACTTTGTAAAGCCTTTATAAAAGGAATTTTGATGCTTAGACCCCCCCCCCTCCCACAAAGATCCTTCTGCACATTGGGACTTGAATCTGATGCTTAAATCTGTCATTAGTTCCCCCCTTGAACTTTCTGCAACTTGCGATCTGAAGTTTTTATCCTGGAAAATATTATTACTGATAGCTATTACTTCTGCAAGGAGGATTTCTGAGCTACAAACCTTATCCTGCAAACATCCATACCTTATTTTCCATAAAGACAGGGTTTCTTGCAAACAAATCCTTCCTTTCTACCAAAGATAGAGTCCAAAACTAATATCAACCAGACTATTCAGCTTGCAGTTTTCTACCCCAACTTCTCAAACAAGAGTGAATATTGTCTACATTTACTAGATGTGCACAGACAATTGCATTTTTACCTTCATAGAACAAAGGAAATCAGAAAATTGTAGCAGTTGTTTGTTTCTTTCTCTTCTGCCACTAGGGGAGGACCTGTTTCTAAAGTTACTCTGTCTAAATGGCTTAAAGACTATAACTTTCGTTTATAACAAAAAGAAAGTGCAACTACCGGGACCTGTCAAAGCACATTCAACAAGGTCAGTAGCCACTTCTGCAGTCTTTCATTCTAGAGCTTCAATTGATGATATATGTGCAGCGGCTACTTTGGCATCTCCTCATACCTTTGTTATTCATTACAAGCTGAATCTGCTCTCCAGAGGAAGAGTGTCACTTGGCTTGATGGTGCTCAGGAATATTCTTCTGTGAGACCTCCCTGGATTTAGGTAGCTGTGGACTCTGTCCCACAGCAAGTATTAAGTGAAGATTGACAATGTCAGATAAAGAATTTATGTCTTACCATAATGTTCCATCTGGGTAGTCAATCTTCACTTATCCTTAACATCCCCACCCTCCTTGCCCCTGTCCTTCAATTCCTTGTTGGAACAGATCTTTTTAGGAATACAGATATGGTCTCTGGTCTGTTACTTCCTGTCTGTCAGTATTTTATGCAAGCTCAATCTGAGGTAATTCTGCAAGGAGCATTATGGCTAAAGCTTAGCTCAAGAGTTTTTGGAGGCCGCTAGCTGGAATAATGGCCGATTCAGATATTGGAACCGAACCCACAGTCAAGGATAAGTGAAGATCGACAACCCAGAGGGAACGTTATGGTAAGACATAACTTCTTTTTCCTTTCCCCCCCAAAAAAATCATTCCTCTGTTAAAGAATGACTACACCATGGACTTAGGGCATCCCGTCCCTTCCTCCTGTCCTGTCTTCCCTTTCCCCAGGCTTCCATTCAGCCTAGCAGCCTGGCCCAAATAGTCTCACTTAAGAGGTTGCTGAGAATAATTCAGTCAAGATACTCTTGGAAGTGGACAGAAAGTCCTTCTCCCTTCAGGATAATCCCCCTGCACCTGCCAGACCAGATATCTGTTCTGTCTGGTACTCCTTCACAAGTTGCAGTCGGGGGTTATAGAACCAGTTGCTGCACCACAGAAAGGATTTTACACCATAATATTTTTTGTATCCAAAAAGAAGCCATTATGGAGACCAGTGTTTTATTTGTCATACCCAGATACCTTTATGAATGGTACCCAGATTCAAAATGCACACCCTGCAGACAGTCCTACTCCTCCTGGACCACTGTTTCATGGTGACTTTATATTGGAAGGATGCCTATCACCACATTCCAATTGCACCCAACTTCAAGTTGAAGCTACAAAAGTCATGCCTCACACCCTCAATACAAATAGTCTTCTTGGGGGGGGGGGGGGTATGATGGACACAAATAAAATATGATGTTTCAATCAGAAGATAAAGTCCTGACTTTTCAGACAATTTTCAGGGATTTCTTTTAAAATAATTTGCCTCCATAAGAGAGTTTCTCAAAATTCTAGACCTTGTGTCATCAATGAAACCCATTATGCCACTGGCCAGACTGCACATGAGAAATATTCAGTGGTACTTAAATTGTTGGAACCAGCTTCGCTGCATCCCTTGATGTTCTAGGTACCAGTGCTGGAGTTTGTGAAATGAGATTTAGTGGTATAGGTATCAGATGTCTCAATCTAGATCTACCCTTCTCCCTGCAGACCTCACATTAGTCAGTCCAGATGAACTCAAAATTCTGCATGGGGAGCCCTGTTTAGGGGAGCTCAAGTGCAAGGTGTATTGCATCCTTTGGATGTTACAAAGCACACGAACAAAGAAATGGTGGCAATGATTTAGCCCCACTTATGGTCTTTAGGTCCCCCTTTATGGGTCAGACATCACCACAGTCATATGCTACGTGAACAAATAAGGGGGTACAAGGTCATCATACCCTTTTTGCCAGTTGGCGACAATTATATAGGAGCTAGCCTTATGTCATTCTGACATTTCAGGCCTCATTTATCCCATCAGCGAAAATAGTGGTAGAGACCAAGCAAATCCCAGACTGACCCTCAGGACTGAAGTCTGACTGGATTTGGTCCAGTTGTGGAGCACACTTCAAATAGTCATGTTTGTCTCATTTCCAGACAGACAGCTGGAAAAAAATGTTTGAGACATCCTTGTAGCCAAGCCTGGAGGACAGAAGCAGTCTTGTTCCCTTGGATGGAATTATCCCTTTATGAATTTCCATGGATACCCCAGGTACTTCTGAAGATTCAAAAGTAATTACTAAAGATAATTGTGGTAACCCCCTTTTGACCCAGGCAAAGTTGGTTCTACCTTTTAATGAAATTGTTCCATGACAATTTAAATCTTCCTCATACTCTGGATCTGCACACAGTGCACTGGTGCATACTAACTCAGAGCAGTTGTTACTGACAGCATGGACAGTTCTATTTTGATAGCTTTTAGGCAGATGTTCTTCGTGTTTCACTGTTGCAGTCATCACATTTGAGTTATCCCTGCCGGGATAGCCCTCGGCCGGCCCGAATACCAGAGGCTTATTATTTCTGAGTCGGTTGAAGTCGCTTCAGGACTGACGTCAGATCGAAAGTAATATAAAGTAAGGCAGCCAATGTCATTACATTAGTCTTTCTTGCTGTGGATCCCGAAGCAGAAGCAGTTCGGATACTCTTGCTATCAGAGCACTAAATTGCCAGTTTCATATGCTAAAATTTCAGCAACATACCCTGGAACTCCTCAAACAAAACAATGTCTTCCTTTCCTGCTTGTGCAGAATCTAAAGAGTTACAAGAGTTAATACATTCTACCAGTCAGGTAACTAAACACACCTTGCACTGTGGTTTTGATGCCCTAGAAGCTCCTTGCAGGGCAGCAGTCACCAGTTCTCTCCTTAGAAGACATGCATGGCTTAAGGAACAGCCCTTGCCAGACCATGTTAAATCTAAATTGTTGGATTCCCACTTGCACATAGACAATTTATTTGACACTAAGGCTGAAGAGGTCTTAAAAAAGATGGAAGAAAAAGCAAAATCTATGCAGACAGTTAAGGACTTCTTACAGGTCCAGCCACCCATTGTCTCTCCAAGCACTGGTACTTTCCTGCTCCCACCAGGCCAGTTCATCCTAGACCCCATGGAAGCAGACCCCCCAGAGAGCAGCCACAGGGAATGCAGAGATCTAAACAGTGGACTTCCTCCACTTCAAAAACAGGGAGTTGTAAGCCACCCCCTTATGGTAAGAACTCACAATGACTCTCCTCCCCCACCACCTCCCTCTGCCCACCTTCACTTACCCCCTAGGAGGAAAAATCTCCTTTCAAGCAAGCACCTGGGCCACCATCACCAATGACCATTGGGTTCTCAATATAAGTGTCCCAGGGATACAGATTTTCTTTCCACACCCTTCCAACTCCAGAAGGTTTCCCAGATCTACCTCCAAACCAGTGGGCAGAGGCACAAAAGCAAGTCCTTTCCCTGCTCTCTATGAGGGCATTTGAACACGTTCCTACAGAACAGAAAGGCCAAGGTTTCTACTCCATACTTTTTCTGGTACCCAGAAAAGAGGGCACCTGGCACCCCATCCTTGATCTATCCATTCTAAACACCTTCATGGTGATAGCAAAATTCAAAATGCTCATCCTCCAGCAGCTGCTACCCATGCTCTCCAAGGATGCTTGGCTAGCCACACTAGACCGAAAAGAGGCCTACCTCCACATTCCTGTCAGGGAATCATGCAGGAAATATCTCCGTTTCAGGGCAGGATCTCTGCACTTTCAGTTCTCTGCACTTCCCTTTGGCTTATCTACTGCTCCCAGAGTTTTCACAAAATGTTTGGTTCTGGCCATTGCCTTTTGCAGACAAAGGAATATCCAGATTTACCCATACTTAGACGACTTCCTAATTCAGGCAGACAGCCAGGAAAAGCTGCTCAAGACCTGGCCTTTGTAAAGCCCCTACTAACCTCCCTAGGGTACACAATCAACAAAAAGAAATCCAAACAGGTGCCCACCCTAAGGATTATATTCCTGGGAGCAAGCCTGGACACAGCATCCCAGTTGGCATTCCTTACACCAGAAAAGCAAACTTTCCTGACAGCCTACTTCTCTCAACTAGCCACCAGACCCCAGTTATCTGCAAGGAAAATCCTGCAAGCTCTGAGGTTCATAGTATCTTGCATTCTACTCATTCCATATGCCAGACTGCATATGAGGAAACTTCAGTGGTACCTAAAAAGCCTTTGGTGTCAACACTTTCAAGACCTGGAGACTCTTATACCCATGATACCTTGCCTCAAAAAAGATTTTCTTTGGTGAGCAACAACATGCTCCCACAAAGTACAGTTTTGTACCTACCATAAATGTAGATGTCCGAACTGGATAGCATCTGCAGTCATAACAAATGGGTTGTCCTGTCGTCAGGCAGCCCTTCGGTCGGCCAGATTCCAAAGTCTGATGTCGCACTTCACCCGACGTCATCTCTGCTGGTCTTCGGGTATAAAGGCATCAGCCGACGCCATTTTCCTCAGTGTTTCTTGCCCCAGATGCCAGTTGCCCTCTTGGAAGGCTAAATTTTGGATAAATGCCAATGTTTCCAAAAAAGTAGAAGGCAAACACAAAAAATAAGCATGTATGTACATATATACAAACAAATACACCATAAGAGACTCCCCCCCCAGCTAGCTATTAGGAGGGTAAATACCCTAGGAGTACCACAGAGGGAAGGAGGGTGGGTAATCCTGACTGCAGATGCTATCCAGTTCGGACATCTACATTTATGGTAGGTACAAAACTGTACTATGTCCTTCATGGATGCATCTGCAGTCATAACAAATGGGTAGAATACCATAGCCAAACTAGGGGTGGAGGAAGAAAAATTATGGTGTAGTTAGGATCCCTTGCAGTACAGCAGTGGCAAACCCTGCTCGGGATCTAGAGTATAGAGGTAAATTATAATGCTTGGCAAATGTATGCACGGAGGTCCAAGTAGCCGCCTCAATAATGTCCTTGGTTGCCACTCCTCGTAAGAAAGCTGTGGTAGTGGCTGTAGCCCTTGTAGAATGAGGTCTTATGTTCTGTGGAGTTGGTTTTCCATGGTAGGAGTAACAGAATCTTATGCAATTTCCTATCCATTTGGAGATTGTCTGTTTGGAAATTGCTTTTCCTTCCCTTCCTGTTGCATAGGCTACTAAAAGCTGGTCAGTTTTTCTGTTACTTTTGGTTCTGTCCAGGTAGTAGCGTAACTGCCTATGTACATCCAAGGTATGCAGCAGTCTTTCCCCCCTGTTCTGTGGATTGGGAAAGAAGGTAGGTAGGTAGGTGGATTGCCTGGTTTAAAGACACTCTGGATACCACCTTAGGCATAAATGTAGGATTAGTTCTCATGGACACCCTATCTTGATGGAAGATTAGGAAGGGTTGCACTGCCATTAAGGCCTGTAGTTCCGAAACCCTCCTTGCTGAGGTAATTGCCAGTAGGAAAGCAGTTTTCCATGACAGGTGTTGCAGATCTGCTGTTGCTGCTGGTTCAAACGGAGGGAGTGTCAACTTTTCTAGCACAAAGTTCAAGTCCCATGCTGGTAATGGTGGTTTCCTAGGAGGTTTTACATTCTTGATCCCTCTGAGGAACTGCCTGAGTAGAGGATGCGAAAAGACAGGTGGATCAAGCTGTATTCTGCTGAAATAGCTGATGCATGTATCTTGATGGAGGAATAGGACAGGCCTGTATGTAGAAGCTCTGCCAAGTACTCCAGAATGTTAGCAATATCTATGTTCGACACATCTTTTCCTCTTTCAGTACTCCAACTGACAAACCTTTTCCATTTTCCTGCATAGTTCCTTCTTGTTGAAGGTCTGCGGGCTTCAAGGATAATGTCTTTAACCCTTTGGGAAAGGTCTGGGTTAGTTGCTGCTATGTGATGTTCCAGGCAGTCAGTTGCAAGGTTTTTAGGTTTGGATGCATGATGTTGTAATTGTTCTGAGTTAACATCAAAGGCATCAGGGGTATTGACCACATTTTCTCCCGAGACATGCTCCTCAGCAATGGGTACCAGGGTTGTCTTGGCCAATTCGGAGCTATCAGGATTATCTTTGGACGTTCCTCTTTGATTTTCAGTAGTACCTTGTGTATCAAGGGAAGAGGTGGAAATGCATATGCTGTCAGGCCTTTCCAGCTGAAGGATAGAGAGTCCACCTTCCATGCAAGTGGGTGGAATGTCCTTGTGCAGAATTTTTTGAGCTGGTGATTGAGTGGGGATGCGAATAGATCTATTTGTGGCATTCCCCATTTCTTTGTGATGGCCTTGAAGATGTCCGGGTGTAGCATCCATTCGTGAGCATCCGAGGTGGTTCTGCTTAACATGTCTGCTAGGGTGTTCTCTTTTCCCGGCACAAATATTGCCTGTAACTGGATGTTGTAGCTGAGAGCCAGATTCCAAAGGTCCAAAGTCATTCTGCATAGGGGGTATGAATGAGTGCCTCCCTGTTTGTTGATGTACCACATGACTGTGGTGTTGTCTGTCCTTATCATCAAATGGCCTTCTTTGAGGAATGGTTTGAATTTTTGGATTGCCAGTTTTACTGCCAGCATTTCTTTTTGGTTTATGTGCAGGTGCAGCTGGTCTTGCGTCCACAATCCTTGTATGCATTTGTCCAGCATGTGCGCCCCCATCCTAGGTCTGAGGCGTCCGTTGTGATGGTTTGGCTTGCTCGAAAGTTGTGGAAGGGTAAGCCTGGGTTTGACTGGCATGCTTGAGCCCACCATAGGAACTCCTGTTTTAGGCATGGGATTAGTGGGATTTCTGTTTCTAAGCTGTGCCTGTGCTGAGACCATAAATTCTTTAGGTACCACTGTAGCTTTCTCATATGCAGTCTGGCATGTGGGACCAAGATTATGCATGATGCCATGAAGCCCAAGGCCTGCAGAACTTTTCTTGCTGTTAGTTTGTTCTGCTTTGTTAATGCCAAGAAGTAAAGAGGGAGTTCTTTTTGTTTTTCTGCAGTTAGGAATGCCATTTGTTTTACTGTGTCCAATTCTGCGCCCAAGAAGGTTCTTTTTTGGGATGGTATCAGCCTTGACTTTTGTAAATTGACTGTGTATCCCAGGGCTTGTAGCAAGTAAATGACCCTTTGTAAATCTGTTGTCAGCTTGCTTTTGTTGTCCGCTTGTAACAGGCAGTCGTCCAGGTATGGATAAATTTGGATTCCCTGTAGTCTGCAGTGAGCGATTACTGATGCCAGGCATTTTGTGAATACTCTGGGCGCAGTAGATAAGCCAAAGGGCAATGCTGAGAATTGATAATGCTCTGATCCTGCAAGAAATCTGAGGTATCTTCTGCAATTTGGTCGAATGGGGACGTGCAGGTATGCCTCCTTGAGATCTAGAGTTACCAGCCAACACTCCTTGCCCAGCATGGGAAGAAGTTGCTGTAGGGTCAGCATTTTGAATTTTGGGACAATGATGTATGTGTTTAAGACGGACAGGTCGAGAATAGGTCTCCAACTTTTCTCTTTTCTTGGTACTAGGAAGAGTCTGGAGTAGAATCCTTTGCCCTGTTCTGTTATTGGTACTCTTTCCACAGCTCTCATCCTTGTTAATTTCGCTATCTGCTGTAGAGCTTCTATTTTTGATTTGGAGGTAGGTTTGGCATTCCTCTTTTTACTGGTAAGGTGTGGAAGTGGAACCGGTAGCCTTGGTCTATGGTTTGCAAAATCCACTTGTCTTTTGTGATATAGTGCCAATTTTTCGAAAATAAGGCTAACTTTCCGCCTAAAGGTGCTGCTATTTGCTCCCTGGTAGGCGGTGTCAGAGCCAAGTCACTGTGATTGTCCTGTTGCAGTGGCAGTGGTTGTGTCTGTGCCTCGGTTATTGCCTTGCCACTGTCGTCCTCTGTAGGCACCTCCTCTGGATTGATTTCTGCCTCTAGAGCGTCTATTCCTGCCCCTTTGGGATTTTGTGGAGTCTGGAAAGGACCAGTTTTTGGCAGGCCAGTTCCTGCTAAACCTTGAGGGCTGAACCTGTAAGAAATCTTTAACTGTTTGTACAGATTTTGCCTTTTCTTCCATTTTCTTCATTACTTGCTGGGCAGGTGTACCAAATAGACTGGCCTTATCCATAGGAGCATCTAACAGCTTTGCTTTAACATGATCCGGTAAGACCTGTTCTTTCAACCATGCATGCCTTCTTATCACTGTGCCAGTCATGGCTGATCTAAATGAAGCCTCCAGTGCATCATAGCCACATTTTAAGGAATGGTTACTAACCTGTTGGATGTTATTCACCATTTCTAATACATATTTCTTATCTAAGGATTCATCAGAGGACAGTTTTTTAGTTAACTGATCAAGCATAAACTCTTGGTCATATGAAACTGACAGTTTAAAGCTCTAGCTGAGAGAGTAGCAGATGTGTAAACTTTTTTCCCCCATCTCTCTAAGGACCTGGATTCCCTTTCAGAAGGAATAGGGTTTTTTGCTGTGGTCGAGGCTACTGCCTTAGGCCCCTGGGATATAGTTTCAGGATCTGCAAGTGGGGCCTTGTATAGGTGGTGATGAGTGTCTGGCACCCTGTAAAATCTATCTGGTTTGGCAGGGGCTGGAGGTAAAGAATCAGGAGCAGTGCAAACATCATTAAATGCATCATCCACAACAGGCAGTACAGGAGGTATAGCTAAGGGCCTATGTTGTGGTAAGTGCAGAAAAGTCCTAAGCCAGATTTCTTGAATCTGAGAAATCTTGTCCCTGCCATTGGAATTGTTCTCTCATGGCATGTAAGGTTTCCCCAAAGGAAAATTCCTCTGGTGGAGAGGCAGCTGGAATGGATTCTTCAGCATCGGAATCTTCATAAGTAGAAAAAGGAGCCTCTGGCTGGTCTGTAATGTCTGAGTCATCCGCAGAATCATCAGAGGACACTGGCTTGGGGGGCTCTGCTCTAGGTCTCTTTTCTGGGGGCTGAGAGGCCCTGTCTGGGTGAGATTGGGATCCCCTAATTAAGGATATTAAATCTTCTGCCAGAGTAAGCATTTGTGAACTTGAAGTGGGCCTGTGTGAGGGGGGCTTAACAGGCACTGATTTAACAGATTTGACTGCTTTAGCCCTGGCAAAGGCCTTAATAGACATGGCTGCAAGAGGCCTAGCAGCACCACGTGCTGGGGTAGAGACATCCAAAGGGATGGTGTCTGATAAATCACTAGGAACCACAGTTGTAGGCAAAATTTCTGAGGCCGATTCAACTAAGGTAGCAGGAGCCTCAGTAGTAGTCATGGATTCGGCTGAAGATTGACCGGTTTTCTCGGTTTCGGCCGAAACCGGGACACTCGCGGCTTGCTTAACCGTGGTTTCGGCCGAAACCGCGGACCACGAGTGTCAGTCTTTTTCTTTGCGTTTTTTAACAATTTGGGTAGTCGGAGGATCCGACGGCATAATGTGCGCAAAATCTGAGCCGAAAAACTGTTCAGCAAACTCCGACCGGCGCCTAAGCGTTCGTCGGTTGAAGGAAGCACAGGCCGAACAGGCTGCTACGTCGTGGTCTGGGCCTAAGCAAGGCAGACAGTAAGAGTGGAAATCTTTATGAGGTATTTGTTTCCCACAAGTTAAACAGTTATTGACTTTTTCTGACATCGGCTGAGGCAAGAAAGAGTCCCCAACGGGGTACTTAGCTTTTTAGAAGTCTTCGAAGTAGTATTCGGTAGTAGTAATCTCTGGATCTGACCGACCGGCACTTGCGAACAGCTTCTGCTTCGGCGCCACGGCAAGAAAGACTGAGGAAAATGGCGTCGGCTGATGCCTTTATACCCGAAGACCAGCAGAGATGACGTCGGGTGAAGTGCGACATCAGCCGAAGCCGGACCCAGACTTTGGAATCCGGCCGACCGAAGGGCTGCCTGACGACAGGACAACCCATTTGTTATGACTGCAGATGCATCCATGAAGGACATCAAGGGACTACTTTTCTCACCACCCCCTCTGCCCAGACCCTCACCACAGATACATCAGACTATGCCTGGGTGCACACCTGGATGGCAGGTGCATGCAGGGCCAATGGAGCCCACAGCAAATCCATCTGCACATCAACCAAAAAGAGATGATAGCTGTCCAGCATGCCTTGAGAGCTTTCAAGCCCCTTCTCTCCCCAGGGGCTCTCCTGATCAATACAGACAACACCACTGTCATGTGGTATATCAGCAAGCAGGGAGGGACTCACTCCTACCCTCTATGCAGTCTGGCCATGACCCTTTGGCACACAGCTGCTGCCATGCAACTCTTATTTGTTAGCACAATTCCTACCAGGTTCTCAAAACTCTCTGGCAGACCACTTAAGCATAAATCTTCTGAACCCACATGAGTGGCAGCTCGACAAAAGTACCTTCATCCTAATAACTCAGAAATGGGGCACCCCGAAGGTCGATCTATTTGCCTCCCACACCAACCATCAGCTCAGCAAGTTCTGCACCAAGGAGCATCACTGCATGGCCTGGAAAGTGGATGCCCTGTCCTTCCCCTTGGTCAATCTATCGGTCTATGCCTTTCCTCCACTACCTCTCATCCCCAGGGTACTGCTCAAAATAAAGGAGGAAAAACTAAGGACAATTCTTATTGCCCCAAACTGGCTTCGCCAGCACTGGTATCCACTGCTGTGCAGCCTGTTCCTACTGCCACCATGGCATTTCACTCAGATTCCAACCCTCCTGACCCAGAGGGAAGGAGAATTCATGCATCCCCAATTGCAGATCCTCAATTTGGTAACTTTACTTATTTCCTAACCCCCGATCAATCTGCCAACCTCAGTAAACAAGTTCTAGATGTTATTCATGAGGCCAGATGCCCTAGCACTAGAAAGTCTTATGCTGACAAATGGAAAAGGTTCTGCACCTGGATTCAGGCTAAGGGAGCCAATACGGCACAGCCCTCCCTCCCTCTCATCCTGGATTACTTAGCTGACCTGCTACACAGTGGTCTGTCTTTTTCCTCTATTAAAATTCATGCCTCTGCTATCTCTGCTCATTTCCCCACTGAGCAGCCCTTTTCTCGCACCCTCTGATCAAACAGTTCCTAATAAGGGCTAGCAACTTGAGGCCACCCAGAAGAGCACCAACCCCAGCTTGGGACCTTAACTTTGTGTTGGAAAAGCTCACCCTGCCCCCTTCAAACCAGCCTCTTCAGCAGAGCTAAAATGTCTCTCCTGGAAGACAGCTTTCCTTCTGGCCATCACTTCAGCCAGAAGGGTCTCCGAGCTGCAAGCACTCATGGCTGTGGAACCCTTCATCATCTTCCATGCTGACAGAGTATCCCTCAGGACTAACCCATCCTTCATGCCCAAGGTGGTGTCCAGCGTGACTCTCAACCAATCCATTCATTTGCCCACCTTTTTCCCTAACCCACAGAACAAGGGGGAAAGGATCCTGCACTCTCTAGATGTGCACAGACAGCTCCGATTCTATCTATACATAACTAAATCCTTCGGAAAGTCTGATCAGTTGCTGGTTAGCTTTGCTGCAAGGGCAGAGGGCAAAGCCATCTCCAAACAAACCATTTCCAAATGGATAGCACACTGCATCCATTTTTGCTACAAGCAACATGGAAAGCCTCCCCCCAAGGGGGTCAGGACTCACTCCACCAGAGCAGCCTCCACCTCTGCAGCTTTCCTCAGAGGATTCCCCACCAGGGACATCCTGGAGGCTGCCACCTAGTCATCTGTTCACACCTTTACCAAACATTACCACCTGCCTATCTTCTCCAAATCCAGGGCTGGGTTTGCCTCTGCAGTCTTGCAGGGCATCCTAGCCAGACCCTAATTTCCTTGACTGCCTCCACCCATTTCCTCAGCTTTGGGAATCAACCCAAATGTGATGACTGCAACAATGAAACACAAAGAACATAGTACAGTTGTGTACACTTACCATAAATGTAGATGTTCAAGTGTATTCACTTTTGCAGTCCTGGTTTCCCTCCCTCCATCCCCCTCTTCTATCTTCTCTTTCCTTACAAGGGACATATTGGCATTTACTTTCTACTGGTGGGGTTCTTCCACCATAATCTGGCTCCCACCTGGGGACTCCTGACAAGTTAGGCCAAGAAAAACTGATGTAATGGTGTCGGCTGCCTTACTTTATACTACTGATGACCTAACGTCAGTCCTGAAGTGACAGCAACCAACGCAGAAATACTAAGCCTCTGGTCTTCGGGTCGGCTGAAGGCTACCCTGGCAGGGATAACCCAAATGTGATGACTGCAACAGTGAATACACTCGAACATCTACATTTATGGTAAGTGCACACAACTGTACTTTCTGAGGATGTGCAGCAGGTATTGAAGTAGACAAAAAAAACTGCAACTAGAGAAATCTTATGTTTACAAGTAGATGAGGTTTTCTTGGTGGTTTTTAAATATTTGTATGCACTATTCAGCAATCACAAAGTTGACCTTATCTCCTTTTGAACCTGCCTTTCAGGCTGATTTGAAGTTCATCACTTGGAAAACTTTTTTGTTTTTCTCTGACATCTGCAAGGCATGTCTGAGCTGCAAGCTCTCATAGTGGGTCAACCTTATCTGATTTTCCACAAGGACAAGTTGTTGTTTACACACTAGCCCTGTTCATACCAAAAGTGGTTTATGAATTTACCATGAATAAAGTAGTCAAATCTCCTAGTTTTCTTTCTGAAATCGAAAGATTCTGCATACCTTGGATATACACGTGCAGCTCAGGCAGTACTGTGACAGAACTAAGCCCTTCAGGAAAGCTGAAATGATTTCCTATTCTGGTGCTAAGGGTCAATCTGTCTCTAATCAAAATGATTGCTCACTAGTTGTTCTCTGCTATTATTTGTTGTTAGTCTTTGCATGATAAATCTATTCCAGGCAAGGTTAAAGCACATTCGAGAGCCTTATCCCCTTTGGTCACATATTGGAAAGGAGTGGACTCTAGAGTTCTACAGACAGCAACCTGATCCTCTGTTCAGTCATATACAAAGCACTGCAAACTGGATTCTCTCAAGTTCCATAGACCATTTTTCAAGGAGCTCCTGGATCTTTATTGTTACCCTGCCCAGGTAGAGAGAGCTTTGATACCCTACCGACATCCCACTGAGGAAGTGGGAATGCTGAACATAGTACAGTTGCTCAAGATGTTAAAATTTCACACTACCTCATTGGGAGCACCTACCCACCACCCCCTTAGTTTGTATTTAGGTCAGTGTATCCAGTCTTGTTGTGTTGTTGGTTGACATTGGTTATTTGTATTTTTTGTGCAAATTTGTTGGTTTCAGGCAATTCTTGCTTCTGATCCTTCTTGGTTCTTCTTACTTAGCTAGGAAAGCCTAAATAACCGACTTTGTGACATGGCTTAGGGAGCATGCATTGTAGTGTTGACATTTGCAGTTTTGATCAACATTGTAAACATTGACATTTGGGTGTTGTGTATGTACATCTCCCCTCCAAAATGTCAAAAGTACAAATTGTTGAAAGTGGAGTTTGCCCTTTCCCTAGTTTGTACGATTCTGGAGTTGGTGTATATAATTAGCAAGGAGTGTGGAGGAGCTTGCCCCTGCATAAAATAGGTTCTGACATTTTATACAAGAATTGTGTAGAGATTATGAATGAAAGAGAGATGTTGGGCCCGATTCCAGAAGAATTGCTCTCAGTGTAAGTGGCCACTTTTACTGACAGCAGCTCTTTTGATATCTGGCCCATAGGCTGTGTGGGTGTGTATACACTGAAACAACAAATGACCTGACCCAAACATTGACATTCGTAAAGTTGATCTCAAAGGTTGACTTTGCAAACGCTAACACTCAGCAAGAAATCTTTCCACATGCAAAATACTTCCCACTCCACTGCCAATTATATACACCAACTCCAAGAACAAACAATCTCAAGAAACAGGCTAATTTCCCTACCCGTCAAGCATCTGTTTATTGGACTAAATGTCCATCAAAGGGGAACTATCAAAGTCGATTCCATTTTTTTTTTTACACACACAAAACAATCTGTGGGCCAGATTCCAAAAGAGTTGCATGTTCTAAAGCCTAGATACACAGTCTCTATCTTGAATCCATGTTACATCTTTAACTCACTCACAATATGCAATTTTACAACTAGAAGATTCACTTTTTTTTTTTTTTTTTTTTTTTGCTTAAGACCATTCTGTTTTAAACAGTCTAGGACTTTCTGCATGTTATTTAACTGCATACTTTTCATTTTACCCTTTCAGCAGTGTAACATCTTGGCAACATTAAGTTTTCCTAGCAATAATTCCTCCATTGCTTGCTATCTCATTGACTCAGATGTCACTTATACAGTTTGTTTCGCTGTTTAGTAAGAACTGTCTGTGGGACTTGTTAGAAAATTTATCTTGAAGTGACATGTCACTTTGTTATGATTTGAACAGGATAACGTGGTAGTGCCTGAACATTTTAAAAGATCTGTGCAGCCTCTGGTCAAGATGTGGTTTATCACTCAACTGATATTTAAAGCTAAAGATATAAAAAAGTCTCAGTTTTCATTTTCTGCAAGATGTGGTTTATCACTCAACTGATATTTAAAGCTAAAGATATAAAAAAAGTCTCAGTTTTCATTTTCTGCATTTGTTTTAATTTTATCCAATCTTTATTTATGTCATGGAACAACTATTCTGTAGATGCATGTGATTGCCATCTAGCACTTTAGCAAAGAGGATTAAGGCTGTGAGCTGGTGCTGAGCTTCATAGGAGGCAACTAGGCTAATGGCCCCAGGGCCCTTACAAGCCTAGCCAGTTTCAGTCCATGTTCCCAGGGGTGTCTGGTTAAGCAGTCACTAAAATCAACACCTATTGCACAGAAGGACATAGGTTGAACCCCCAGGGTGAATTTCCGGTTAGCTGTCCAGTCATCCAAATTATGCTTAAATAGGGCCAATGAGGGGCTTTGCTTAACATTAATAGGAAGCTTGTTTCAAAGGTGGGACAACCTTTGTGAGTCAAATATGTCTCTCCAGCAAGATGTTCTTCGTGTTTCACTATTGCAGTCATTGCATTTGGGTTATCTGCCTGCAGGCAGCCCTCAGCCAGCCTGAATATCAAAGTCTTGGATTCCTGCGTCGGATGCTGTCTCTTCTTCCATGACGTCAGGTTGTCAGAGGTATAAAACATGCAGCCGACGCCATTACATCAGTCTTTCTTGCTGCACTGTGCCCGAAGCAGAAGCAGTTCGTAAGTGCCGGTCAGCCGACTCCAAAAATTTTCATTTTCGAGTTTCAGAACCAAAGTCTTCAAAAAAGCTAAGTACCCCATTGGGAATCCTTTTTCTTGATCTTAACCGATGTCAGTGAAAGTTAACAATTGTATTACCTGTGGAAAGCAAATACCTCATAAAGATTTTCATTCATACTGCATTCCTTGCTTAGGCCCAGACCACGACATCCCTCGCTGTCAGTTTTGTGCCTTATTCAACCCCCGGACTATTCATCGTCGGTTTATTTTTGCAGCAAATTATTTTGGTACTCGGTTTATCTATCCAGAAGTGGCTTCAGTAAGCCATCAGACTGCTGACATTCCGAAAAAACGTAAAGATAAAGACAGACAGACCGTATAGGTCCAAAGCTGCTGACAATGCTTTCGTTAAGCTAGTCGCCAGTTCGCCAGTACTCAGTGAGGCGCTTTTGCAGCCCCTGATACCCACTACTTCAGATTTGCAGGCCTCTACTGAGACCCATTCGGAGTCCGATATGCCGCAAGATGCTTCTTCGACTATGGAACCTGCGGATGTCTCTACCTTGGATGGGTCCGGAGCCGTTGTGCAGGCACCGGCTTCTGAGGGTGTATTCAGGCCTATTGACTTGCATTTCAAACCAACGCCATCTTCTTCTTCAAGGCCTAAAACTTGACCCACGCCTAGAAAACTGACATCCAAACCGCATGGTCAGGCCCATATGCCTAAAAAACAAATGATAAGAATGGCTGAAGACCTTATTACTTTAATTAGGGGAAGCCAGCCTTCACCCTCTAAGAGACCTAGAACTGATTTTCCTTCCGATTCTTCTGATCAGGATTCTGAAATTTCTGTTTCTTCTGATTATCAGGATTTTCCCTTATCTACCTATGAGGATTCTGATGCAGAGGGTTCCATTCCCTCTGCTTTCCCTCCAGAAGATTTTTCTTTTGGTGAAACCTTGCACACTCTTAGGGAACATTTCCACTGGGAAAGCCAGGATTACTCTGACTCCAAAAAGAGGCTTATGGAATTCTTACTCCTCCCTCAACACAGGCCTTTAGCTATCCCTCCTGTCCTGGACATTGTAGATGATGACTGAGAAATAAAACTGCACAGAGCTTACAAGGCTAGAAACGTTTAATGCAAATTAAGTAAAAGTAAAACAACAAAAGTAAGCAATTTCACGACGTTACAAGTCGCTTCATCAGACAAAGTAAAATAAATGAATGCATCCTGATATAGTACCTTATAATAGTCAGCTGATCAATTAAGTATTAATGAGAAACCTTAGAAAGTTTTTTACATTTAAAACAATCAAATAACACATAAAAAACATATAATGTTAAATAAAGTATATAAAAGATATATATGTATGTACATGTCATAAAAACACATCTATATATAGCAAAAAATCTATTTATGTTTTAGTGGTCGTGCTCTCAAAAATGGTTTTAAGGAGGAAGTATTGTTAAGACCTGGATGTCTTTTAGCATTGAGCAAAAGAATCCACTTTTGCTCAGCAGCCTCAGTACGATTTTCTAGGTCCCCTCCCTGAATATTTGCATCTATAATTTGCAATACCAAAAATCTGAAGGTATGTTTAGAATCAGTTTGCATCACATGAGTAGCTAAGGCATTGGTGTCTTTTTTATTTTTAAGGTCTCTGACGTGTTCCAGGACTCTATCCTTAAAAGATCTATTCGTTTTGCCCATGTAATACACATGGCATTTCTGACAGAAAGAAAAATACACTATATTATTTGCTCAGTGCTGAAAGACATCCAGGTCTTAACAATACTTTCTCCTTAAAACCATTTTTGAGAGCACGACCACTCAAACATAAATAGATTTTTTGCTACATATAGCCGTGAAAGCGCTCACTTTTGTTGTTTTACTTTTACTTAATTTGCACTAAACGTTTCTAGCCTTGTAAGCTCTGTGCAGTTTTATTTCTCAGTCACTATTTATTTTTACTGCACCATTCTGCACATTGTAGATGATGCCTTCTTGGAATCTAGCCTGGCTCCAAACACTTTACCTCCAGCTCCAAGGAAGCCTGACAGGTATTACAGAGTACCTGACTCTCACAAGTTCCTCTTCAAGAATCCTACTGCGAACCCAGAGACCATTTCCCAAGGACCTAAAGGCATTAGGGCTACTACTGCCAAAAACCCTACCCACTCTGATAGAGATTCCAGGGCCTTGAACAGATGGGGTCGGGAAGAAGGTATACACTTCTGCTACTTTGGCCATTAGGGCCTTAAACTGCCAGTTTCGTATGTTAAAGTATCAGCAGCATATTATGGGACTACTTAAACAAAAAATGATGTTGATTCCTGACTGTGCTGAAAATAAAGATTTACAGGATTTAATGCATTCTGCTGAACAAGTTGGTAAACATACTTTGCAATGTGGTTTTGACTCTTTAGAAGCATCTTGCAGGGCTGCTGTCACTGGGGTCTGTACTTAGAAGGCATGCTTGGCTTAAGGAGCAAAATTTGCCAGATCATGTTAAAGCTAAATTACTGGATGCTCCCTTAAATCAAGACTGCCTGTTTGGCAACAAAGCAGAAGTCGTCCTTAAAAAGATGGAGAAAAAAGCTAAATCTATGCAAACTGTTAAAGATTTCCTGCAAGTACAGCCTCCCACATTTAGTAGGCATTGGCCTTCTAAGAATTGGTCCTTTCCTGTCTCTCCCAGGCCTTCTCAGTCCAAACCCAGGAACAGCAGACCACCTAGGTTACAGTCTCAGGTTACACACAGGCCTAAGCAGTGGGGGGCTCCCACTTCCAAAGCTGGAAGTAGTAAGACACCCCCCCTATGGAAAAATGTCACAATGACTTAACCTTAAACTTTCCAAGCCCTGCTCAACTGCCTGCTCCCTTAGGGGGAAGGATCACCCTGCATGCAAAAAAACTGGGAACTCATAACCCAGGACAAATGGGTTTTAAATATAGTTTTCCAAGGATACAGATTCAACTTCCACACCTTACCAACCCCAAACGGTTGGCCAGACGTACCACCAAATCAGTGGACAGAGGCTCAGCAGCAGGTTCTGTCTCTTCTAAGTATCAGGACTATTTAACCTGTCCCAGCAGAAGAAAGGGGGCAAGGTTTTTACTCAAGACTTTTCCTGGTACTCAGAAAAGACAGCTCCTGGTGTCCTGTCCTGGACCTGTCTATTCTAAACACCTTTTTGGTAATCCCAAAATTCAAAATGCTAACACTTCAACAGCTGCTTCCTATGCTAGGCAAAGATGCCTGGTTGGCAACCTTAGACTTAAAGGAAGCTTACCTGCACATTCCAATAAGGGAATCTTGCAGGAAATACCTATGCTTCAGAGCAGGCTCCATGCACTATCAGTTCTCTGCACTTCCCTTTGGCTTATCTACTGCACCCAGGGTATTCACAAAGTGTCTAGCTCCAGTCATTGCATTTTGCAGGCAAAGAAATATTCAAATATATCCATACCTGGACGATTGTCTAATTCAGGCAGAAAGCCAGGGCATGCTACTAAAACATCTGGCATTTGTAAAGAAACTTCTAACCTCACTGGGGTACAGCATAAATGAAAAGAAATCTCATCTAGTACCCTGCCAACAAATTGTATTCCTGGGAGCAAGCTTGAACACAGCTTCCCAGATGGCTTACCTCACGCCAGAGAAACAAGTTTGACAGCCTACTTCAAACTACTGGCCACAAAGACCCAGCTATCTGCAAGGAAAATCCTGCAAGCCCAGGGATTCATGGCCTCTTGCATTCTACTAATTCCATATGCAAGACTGCATATGAGGAAACTACAATGGTATCTAAAAAGCCTTTGGTGTCAACGTTCTCAGGACCTGGAATCAATGATTCCTATAATTCCTTGTATAAAGACAGAGTTCCTTTGGTGGGCAGAGGCCTGCTACCACAACAAAGGGCTCCCATTCACTCTACCCCCTGCCGCCCAAACCCTAACAACAGACGCATCAGACTATGCATGGGGACTCACTTGGCAGGGCAGTGCATTCAGGGCAAATGGAACCCGAGTCAGATGCACCTGCATATCAGTCAAAAAGAAATGTTAGCTGTTTAGAATTCCCTGACAGCCTTCAAGGACCACATTCTTCCAGGACAATTATTGGTAAAGACAGGCAACACCACTGTTATGTGGTACATAAACAAGCAGGGAGGAACCCATTCATACCCTCTGTGCAGACTAGCCATGGCTCTGTGGAACACAGCCTTGAGCTACCACGTTCACCTTCAAGCTCAATTCCTGCCAGGCAAGCTAAATTCACTGGCAGATGACCTAAGCAGAAATCTCATGGACCCACACGAGTGGAAACTGGAATCAAAGATATTCAACCTTTTGAGAAACAAATGGGGGAGTCCAGAGATAGACCTGTTTGCCTCCCCTCAGAACTACCAATTGGACAAATTCTGCACAAGGACTTCCCACAGTCAAGCTTGGAAAGTGGATGCCCTGTCCTTCACCTGGGTAAGCCTCTCAGTTTATGCCGTTCCCCCTCTGCCTGTCCTCTCAAAAGTTCTGCTAAAGATCAAACAGGACAAAAAAAGGACAATACTGATTGCACCAGACTGACCATGCCAGCACTGGTACCCCCTCTTGCACAGTATGTAACTGCTGGAACCATGGCACCTGCCTCAGACCCCTTCCCTGCTGTCCCAGCAGGAGGTCCAGATTCTGCACCCTCAGCTTCAAACCCTGAACCTTGCAGACTGGCTAATTCCTTGAGCTCTCCAATAGCATCCCTCAGTAAGCAGGTGCTAGATGTCATTCTGGAGGCAAGGAGGCATAGTACTAGAAAATCCTATGCTGAAAAGTGGAAAAGAGACCGTTCCTGGAGCCAGACTCAGGGGATGGGCACAACGGTGTCCAGCTTACCACATATTCTTCAGTACTTAACAGAGATGCTCCACAAGGGCCTTTCCTTCTCGTCAATTAAAATTCATGCCTCTGCCATTTCAGCACATTATAATACTGAACCACACCTCTTCTCTCATCCCCTGCTAAAGCAATTCCTCAGAGGGGCCAAAAATTTAAGACCTCCCAGGAGAGCCCGTACTCCAGCCTCGGACCTTAACTTTGTATTGGAAAAGCTTACTCTACCTCCTTTTGAGCCAGCTGCAACTGCAGAGTTGAAATTCCTTTCTTGGAAAACAGCCTTCCTTCTAGCCATCACTTCAGCAAGAAGAGTGTCTGAATTACAGGCCCTCATGGCAGTGGAGCCCTTCATCATCTTCCATGCAGACAGGGTGTCCCTCAGGACCAATCCTTCCTTTATGCCCAAGATGGTGTCTAGTGTGGCCCTTAATCATTTCCATTCATTTGCCTACTTTTTTCCCAAATCCACAAAACAAAGAAGAATGAATATTGCACTCTTTGGACATGCACAAACAACTTAGATTTTATTTGGACATGACTAAGCCTCTCAGAAAATCTGAACAGCTGCTAATTGACTTTGCTGCAGGGGCAGAGGGGAAGGCCATTTCAAAGCAAGCCATTTCTAAGTGGATAGCCCACTGCATTCATTTCTGCTATAAGCACCATGGAAAACCTACCCTACAGGGGATAGGATTACATTCCACCAGGGTTGCATCTACCTCTACAGACTTTCTCAGAGGTGTCCCTACCAGGGACATGCTAGAAGCTGCTACCTGGAGCTCTGTACATACTTTCACCAAGCATTACCACATGCCTATTTTTTCTAAATCCAGAGCTGGTTTTGCCACAGCAGTTTTGCAGGGCTTAATAGCTGGTCCTAATGCTCTCTAACTGCCTCCTCCCTTCCTTAGCTTTGGGAATCAACCCAAATGTAATGACTGCAACAGTGAAACACAAAGAATATAGTACAGTTGTGTACACTTACCATAAATGTAGATGTTCGAGTGTATTCACTGTTGCAGTCCTGGTTACCTTCCCTCCAGCCCCCTGACTTCTCATGGCTATACTTTTCTTCTTGTTTAGTGTATTTCAGCTTTCTGGTGTATTTGCTTTTTGTTGGAGGTGTAATCTAACATATAATTGCTTTCCATTATGAGGGCACCTGACATCTGGGGCAAAAAGAAACTGATGTAATGGCATCGGCTGCATGTTTTATATCCCTGATGACCTGACATCATGGAAGAAGAGACATCATCAGACGCAGGAATCCAAGACTTTGTTATTCAGGCCGGCTGAGGGCTACCTGCAGGCAGATAACCCAAATGTAATGACTGCAACAGTGAATACACTCGAACATCTACATTTATGGTAAGTGTACACAACTGTACTTTCTGTTGATGTCACATACCAGGTAAAGGTCCTTTGAGCGAGTGACCCGTGTGTCATTTGACTTGTAAATGTGCAGCATTTTGTGCCATTTGACTTGCGAATGTGCAGGATTTCCATTAAAGTTAGGTCAGCGATTGCTTTATGTGCAAGACACAGGTCACCTCTGAGCAGTCTGTATGACAGAGATTAAAGTGATAATTTCAGTCTGTCCACATAAGACAGATCTTGAAGACCTTGAATTTTCTTTGTGGTTTCTCCAATTGCTGCAGGTGTTTGGAAAGGAACATACCAAAGGGAGTATTGTACTCTATTATTGGCCTGATGAGGGAAGAGTACAGGGAGTTATAACCTCTTTTTTTCCTGGAGGTAATGCCCTTACTTATCAGATGAGCAATATAAAATGCCTTTCTTACCACTGTGGAGACATAGTGATTGAAGTTAAGGTTGCTATCGACCTGTGTGCCCAGATCTCTCACCGCTGACTGTGTGCTTAGGGTATTATGATGATATATTTTTTTACATTAAGTTTAAGATCATGACTTTGGCACCAGTCATTAGTTTGTGTAAGACCTTCTTGCAGGATGTTGAGATCGCTAGGGGTTTCACTGATCACTCCTAGTTTAGTCATCAGCAAACTTTGTCAACCATAGTCCTTTAGTTTTAGCCTGTACTTTGGAGAAGTAGATTCCAAACAGTAGGTGTCCCAGAACCGATCCCTGTGGAACACCACTAGTTATGGGTCTGCTGAAGGCAGTGGAGTCTCCTGTTCTGACCGTATGAGTTCTGTTGTGAGCCAGTTTGCAACCCACCTGACAATATACGGGTTGATATCCAGCTTGATAAGTTTATCAATGATGCCTGAGTTGGTGGATTGTGTCAAAGGCCTTTGCTTAGTCTAGGTAGGCCATATGCACAGATTTACTCTCATCTAGGCCTTTGGTAACTGTCTCAAAGAAGCCCACCAAGTTTAACAGGCATGATCTCCCCATGACAAAGTCAAATTGGGTGGGGTTGAGCATTTGGAGATTTCCTATATCCTTTTGTTAATAAGGTCCATGATGATTCGTTCCATGGCCTTGCAGATAAGGCTGGTCAGGCTAATGGGTCTGTAGTTCCTGGGGTCCACGGATGCACCCCCTTTGTGCAAAGGGATGATGGTAGCTGTTTTCCATTCTACTGGAACGAAGACAGTGCTTAGGCTGTGATTGAAAACTGTATCTAAAGGTGATGCTAATTCCTGTTTTAACCCATATAGAACACAGCCCAGGATATTGTCTGGTCCCATAGGAGTTGTGTTTTTTGCCTTTAGAGGAGGGCATTTAAGACCTGCTCCTCAAAGGTACTAGGTGGGGAGGGGTGTTATGGATGCTTTGGTGTATATGTGGTGGGGACAGGGAGTAAAGCTTTCACCGAACCTGTCAGCTAGCAGATTTGCTATATCCTCAGGTTCTGTATACGTAATACCATTAACTATGAGTTCAGCTCAAATTTGGGCCTTACCTTTGAGGTTACAGATGTAACTAAAGAACACCTTGTGGTTATCCTTAGGGAAGCTAAGAAGCTAATTTGGATTCATAGTTAGCTTTGGAGGACTTCACTGAGAGTCTTATTTGCTTGTTTAAGTTGAGGAGGGAGTGTTTCCAGTTTTGAGACCATTCCTTCGTACTCTTAGAAAGCAATTTCTTTCTCCTGTTGTATAGCCTATTAATGCAGGATTGCTCTTCCTTGAAGATCTTGTTTTGGTTCTATCAGGTACGGCAGAGTCAATACAATTGTACAGGTGCTTGTATAAAGCATTGGTGTACAACTCAGCATAGGTGTCTGTTCCATCAGTGGAGGAGGGGTATGAAGCTATTTATGCTGCCACGTAAGAGGTTGTAATTGGCCTTAGAGAAGTTTTTTAGTCTAGTTGTTGCTAAGGTAGGGTCTTGTGTTATAGTTACTTCTAGCAAGACTGATTTGTGGTCTGATCTCACCAGGGATGGTCACACACTGGGGATGATGCGGCGGTCCTCCATGTTGGTGAGCACCAGATCCAGAATGTTTGAGCTCTTTTAGGTGGGTCAACCAGCTGGTCCAGGGCATTGAGTTAACAAAGTCCAGGAACCTTTGGGCAAGTCAGTTAGAACACATATAATTTACCCTGTCAGTGGATGAGTAATTAAAGTCACCTGAAACCAGGGTGTTTGGTTGTATGTTGATTGACTCAAGTAGATCCAAGTAGGCTGTGTGGATGTGCTGATTCATGGAGGGGGTCCTATAGCTGGCAGTGGCCTGAAGAGCGGTCTTACCTACAGTACATTGAACCTGAAGTAATGCAAGGGAATCATGCTGTTTAACCAATCTAGACGTGTATTTATCTTTAATGAATATTGATACACTACATCCTTTAGTTCTTATGCCTTCAGTCTGAACGTGTGGAAGGAAATGTAACTTGATATAGCTGGGGAGCTGTCTGCAGCCTTAAACTAGGTCTCAGTGACTGCACAAATGTCAGCATCTTCCAAAGTGAGGACTGCTTCCAGTGAGTGCAGTTTCTGGTTTAGACCCCTAGCGCTAAGCAGCATAACCCTGAGGTTGTTTTAGAGGGTATTTTTACATTGGGAATTTTGGTCTTGTGACATTGCCTAAAAAGGCACTATGGGGGTGGCAAGAGGCTTAGCCAGTAACCAAAATCTCAGGGGTGACAGATGAAGACCATCTCTGCCAAAGCATAGAGGTCTGTTGCCATGTCATCCCAGGCTGACAGATACTGGATCCCCTTTGAATGACACCAAAAACTAAGCTAATTGTTGAAGTCAATAATTTTTTGTCTGTATTGAGGCATCATCCTAGGCAAAGGTAAAATGTTGCTTAAGGTTAGGGAGATACCTGCCCGAGATACATAATCAGAGAGCTCAGCCATGCCTCTCTTCATATAGTCCAGGGAGGTACATCTCAAGTCATTCTCACCATCATGGACTATGATGGAGTCATAGCCGTGCCTGTTGTTTGAGAGATTTGAGTGTGTGTGTGATGTGGTGGATCCTGGCACCTGACAGACAGATGACCTTAACTTTTTCCTTATCCAACCTGGTGAGAGAGACATCTGTGTGTCTCACAACTGAGTCGCCTATGACTAAGATGTTTGTTTTTGTGTTATGCCTTAGAGGTTTGACTTATGAGACACTGATGCATGATATATTGCATGTACAATGTTCTGCAGAGGATGTAGTATGTGAATCATGCCTGTGTTTGTGTTTGGGAGGTCTCTGATGTTTAGGTAAGCTTCTTTTAAGGACCTCTGGATATATAGGTTTATGTGTTGTTGGTTTGGTTCATAGGTGATTACTAGGTTAATGACCACAAGGGCCTTTTTAAGCCTAGCCATGCATCCCAAATCTGACAAGTTCTGATACCCTTGATAAGTGTAAGCATGGCCCTGGGAGATGAATCATTTAAAAGTTGCTTGTGTCCATTAGAGACATAGTTGACAAACCAGGAATGAATTTCCGGTTTCCCATCCAGTTGTCCAAGTTGCACTTGAATTGGGTTAGGGAGGAACTCTGCTTTACATGGATGGGGAGCCTGTTCCATAGACAGGGTAGTCCTTGAGACACATACCTTTCTCTCCAGCAGGTCCTATTTATATCATAGGCAAGGTTTAAGTCTTTAGAACGGGTAATCCTGATGCTGTTTGTTTTGTGGATATGCAGTAGGTCCATCAGAGTGGGGTCTGACAATGCCCTGTATGCCAGGCATAGATCTCCCCTCAAAAGCCTGTAGGAGACAGAATACAAGGATAGGGCCTTGAGGTGGTTTAATTAGGACATTTTACTTGCACCCTGTATTCTTTAGTGAGGAACCCCTATGGACATTCCAATTGATAGATATGCCTGGTTAGGTACATACCAAAGGGGGGCACTGAACTCAATGACAGGTCTGATGAATGCCGAATTTAGTGGAACAATGACTTCTTTGGACTTACATGGAATACCTTTGTTTATAAGTTGTGCAACATAGAATGATTTCCTCACCACTGTAGACACATGATGGTCAAAGGCTAGATTACTATCTGTGTCTGTCCCTAAGTCCCTGACTACTGGGTCAACTCTAAGGGGAGTGTTGTCAATATGATAGTTACCAGGGATGGATGACTTCCCAAAGGATACTGTTATGTATTTCTTGTCATTTAGTTTTAGTCCTTGGCTCTGACACCAGTTGTTTGTCTGTGTCAGTCCCTCCTAGAGAACATTTGTGTCAGTGTGAGATTCAGTGACAGCTACTAATTTGCAATCATCTGCAAATTTAGTCAGCCAGGAACCACTGACATTACCCTTGACTTCTGAGAAGTAAATGCTGAAAGGGAGCGGTCCAAGGACTGATCCCTGAGGGACTGCACTTGTGACTGGCCCCTTTGTAAAGCTGGACTCCCAATTCTAATGTTCTGGGTCCTGTCTGTGAGCCAGTTGGCTATCCACCGGGTGACATATGGGTTTGTACCTAACCTCTTGAGTTTGTCAACAATGCCAGAGTGGGGTATTGTGTCATATGCCTTGGCCAGGTCAAGGTAGGCAGTGTGAACGATTTTACCCTCATCCATTGCTTTGGTGACCTTCTCAAAGAAGTCCACCAATTGAGTAGGCATGATCTGCCCTTGAAACTAAACTGGGCTGGGTCCAGTATCTGGAGGTTTACTATATATCTGTTGATCATCTGCATGATAATTCTTTCCATGGCTTTACATACAAGACTAGTGAGACTTGTGGGTCTGTAGTTTCCAGAGTCTGTAGATGGTCCACCTTTGTGCAGAGGGATGACTGTTGCCTTTTTCCTTTCATGAGGCATGAAGCCTGTTTGGAGGCTACACGAATAGTAATTCCAGATGCCCACATAGGTCATGTTTCATGCTATTTAGAAGGCATCCTGAGATATTGTCTGTGCCCATCAATGCAGTGTTCTTGGTCTTAGAGAGAGCATTAAGGACCTGTTCCCTAGTGATAGTGGGGGGAATTATATTTGATGACATTCCCTGAGGGAAGGTTGGGGGCAGAGAAGGGGTAAAGTTGGAGCTGAATGTATCAGCCAAGAGGTTTGCTATATCTTCTGGCTCAGTATAGGTGACTCCATTTACATTGAGCTCTGCACACAATTGTGTATTGCCTTTGAGGTTGCAGACATAGCTAAAGAATGCTTTATGGATGTCATTGGCCTGGGAGGCCAAATTTAACTTAAATTTGCCTAAGGTAGACTTTATTTGTCCTCTGAGTTGTTTGTTTAGTTTGATGAGAGCACTTTTATCCTGCTGGGTGCTGCACCTCCTAATTTTTGCCATGATTTTCTTCCTTATGTTATAGAGCCTGTTGATTTTGTCATTCCACCAGGGTGGCTTGATTTTTGAATTATTTCTGTACTTCTTCCTGGTGGGTACAGCTACCTCTATGCAGCTGTTAACATACTTGCACAGGGTTTCTGATGAAGGCTACGCTGTGCATAGCCAAAAGCGCTTAATCCTGGTCAATGATAATAAAACCCCTAGTTTGCATTGCAGCCTGGTCTATTTGTTTACAAAGTTATTTTAATTTTGGGTGATTTGGACATTTAAAACGTTGTTATACTTGTACAGGGTTTCTGTGAACAGTTCTGTATAGGCAGCAGTGTTCTCAGGGTTTATGGGGGCTTGAAATTTTGCCAGGTTCTCACTTAATAGCAGGAGGTTAGCCTTAGAATAGTGCCTGAATATTCCAGGTTTAGCTGAGGGTCCAGGTTTTATTTTTACTTCAAAGGAGACCATTTTGTGGTCTGACCTTACCAGGGAAGACATTACAGTAGGGGTTCTGCAGCACTCTTCCACATTAGTGAGGACCAGATCCAGTATGGTTGCACCCCTGATTGGTGTAGTGACTGTCTGGTCCAGGGAGTTTGTGTTTACAAAATCCAGGAATCTTTGTGCATGTACGTTTGGTGTCATATAGAATTCCCAGTTAATAGTGGGGTAATTAAAGTCACCCATGCATATGGTATTGAGCTGGATGGTTAGTGTTTCTAATGCATTTAAATACATGGTATGGGTTTCCTGGGTCATAGAGGGGGACCTATAGCTTGCAAGGAAGTGGTATTGGATTTTGCCAATGGTGATTCGAATATGGAGCAGCTTAAGTGCATTGCCCAGGTCGGTGCAGGAGGTGAGGTGTGCATGCTGACAAACTGATTAGTGTCAGATGAACTGACTGGTGAGTAAGAGAACTTGGATTCTAGGTTCTTGATATAGATACATCTCTCACATATATAATAAGTGGGTTATTAGTGCATATGAAGCAATTGCTATTTTAGCTCAGTATGCCCATGTTGACCAGATTGGCTGGAGAAATTGTGGGAAATTGTCCACTCATAATGCTAGGTAAGTTGACGTGGTCAGAAAACAGGGGGAGGACAGGAAGGATCGGGTAAAGTAGAGAACAGGAGAAGTAGGCAAAAAATACAAAGGGCTAGTGGGTAGGATCTGTGTTGGTACCTCAAGAGCTTCATTGAATGTATCACTTGCCACTGAGGGACAATCCCGAGAACGCACTAATGGAGCACCAGCAGAGTACTAAGGGAAATTTTACAGGCAGAAGTGTTTGCATCTATAACCACCAATGGTGCCCACTGCTGCTCATCAGAGCATGATGCGCAAACAAGCGCAAACCCACTGCTTATGGAGCAAGTAAAAGCAAACTGATTTAAACAAATTAACCAATAAAAAAGCTCAAAACTGAGCCCTCTTCCAGCAATCTTCAGTCATATGAGTTTTAACTGCACAATTTGCCATTAAGATGCAGTGGAACCATCTCCAACAAAAGATGGCCTGGTTTAGTACTAAAGTTATACAAACATAACTAGACTCAGCAACTTTTAATCTAGTCAATGCTACAGCAAACAAAGTGCGACAATTTCAGAAAAATAAAACAGTTCAAATAAGTAGGCACACTAAGCCTTCAACCAGCAACTCTCAGCTCAGAAGGGCAGAAGCTACCCATACCTCACACAAGAGAGTAGACCACAAACCTTAATGTTAATAACTGTCCTGAATCCCAAACACCTAAACCAGAACTAAGACACTTTTAGAATAACAGACACACTAAGACTTCAACCAGCAATTTCCAACTTAGAAGGATGTAAGCTACCTCTCCTGCCACAAGAGTTTAGACTACAAACCTTCTTAATGTAAAACAAGTGGCCTGAAGCCCAAATGCTTAAACCAAAACTAAGAGGATTAAAATAACAGTTACAGTTTAATCAGACTACTAACCAGCAGTAATAAATGCAACAGAATAAATGCAGTTGAACACTTTTAAGAATAATCAGCAAAAGCAAAATAAAGTAATAAAGCAGGAAGAAACACAAATACAGTTAAAGCAGCTGAATAAAGTGCAGTTTTTTACGTTAAGTGGGAATGGAGGAAACGGAAGATAATTCAAGGTTAAGAAACAAAGGGGATGGCCTTCCCAAATTATCTCTCTCTACTCAAGTCTTGATTCAATTGACTTTCCATTTGCTTGCAGCAAGTCACTTAACCTGACAGTACTTCAAGGTTGTTGCTTATGATACTTGTACCCACAGGTATATTTATTTGACTTTTAAATTAGCTTTCTGAATATCATGTAACAGTGAGTTACATAACAAAACTGAACATTTTTTAACTTTTTGCTAAAGGGAAGTATACCAGTTCCTGCAGGGAATGGCTGTCTGAATCCCTGCAATGTATGGTCCTGGAATATGAAGAATCCTTGTCAGGAAAGGAGATTTAATTGCAATAATAATGGGGTATGAAAATCTACTTTTATCTGCGAACCAGATTTGGAGACTGGAGCCACTCAGAGTAATTGCAATTGTTTGATTTTCTGAAAGTTGTTTCCTCAGTGAAAGCAGAGGTAATATGTGTGTGAAAGGAGTCACCATTTATCTTTTGTCATGCAAGAATGTAGGACTTCAAATATAGACTGAACCACTGAAAGTGGCTATTCAGACAAGTATGTGGGTCATTGGTAGAGCCTTAAGAGAGTTTTTTATACATTCAGAAGATGTCAAATAGCTATAGATGTTAGTCATTACATCACTGATATAATAGCCTTAGGTAAATGGGTTTTATCTTACCAAAGATGCAACACTCAGTAAGCATCCAAAGCTCTGATTTGGGGCACATTTCTCGTGTTCAAACCACTGAGCATTTCAAGGAGAGCAGTTCTGTGGTTAGGGGGTGCCAAACTCTCAGAATTTGCTTGCCAAATTGTGCTGTTCCTGTGGGCTTCAAGTGATCAATAATCAGCTAAAGCTTCACCAAGGCTGGGCAGATTAAGTACCTTCTGGTAAGAGACATTCCTGTTTATCAATCTTTGAGGAAAAGTTTCCTTTTTCTGTAGAAAAGTATTTATTTAAGCTAGGAGTATTGTTTTTAGTAGTTATCACTGTCAAATTTCCCTCACAGTTAATTTTTGTTAGTGTTTTAAAATTACTTTTTTGTAATAATTATAAAAAAATCCATGAACCCCCCCCCCCCCCACTAAAAAAAAATCTGATTTCTCTGTCAAAACCATCTAATACACTAAAGATCTTTTTACAGCTAACCATTTTAATTCTGGCAAAGACGGCCAAGCCCTTTTTGGGTTTGGGAAGAAAGATTATACTTTTTCCACCCTGGTTTTCAGAATAATGAATTGCCAGACTCACATGTCTAAGCTTTTGCTGTCTTTCTTTGACAAGGAGAAAGGAAGTTGCTAAACTCCCTTCCTCAGAAACGAAGATTATCTATGTATTATTTAATATTCTTTGCCTCAGTTAACCACTGTAAAATGTACCTATGACATTGTGGATGCTGTTTCCAGAACAGCTACCACTGGGTTGATAATGAGATTTGACTGACTACATTCCCAGACTACCAGAGGATGTTAAAGCTGAGCTCCTAAATGCACCCCCCCCCAATAAAAAGGTTTTATTTGGCATTTTGTCTGAGATCCTTAAATAATTTGATGAAAGAGGAGTACCCAAATTGTTCAACCCTCCATGCCAAAATACAGTAGAAACCTTCCTTCCAGTTCAGGTTCCATTACAAATGGAAAAATCTCAACAGGGTACTGTCAAAATTTCAGAAAACAATGGCAGAGAGGTTCAAAAAACAGAATGATCCTTCCAGAACCAAGGGCAATCTAAAAAATTAGACTATATGCCCCTTTATGTTTTCCCCTCCCCACTCTGCTATTGTAGTTAACCTTTCCCAAAGTACGCATCTTCACTTACCTCCGTGGCAACAGATAATCTCAGACACTTGGTTTCTGAGAATCATTCCGAATGGGTACAACAGACAGTGGAACTCACATCTCTTCCTTTTCTAGGGATTCCTCTGCATCCATCCAGTCAAGCTTCGATGTTTCTTCCTGTCCTAGGTCAAATTCTGTCAGTGGGTGATAGAACCTGTAATCCAGATCAAATAGGGAGGTTATTTTCCAGAATCTTTCTGGTGCAAAAGGAACTTTGTTACCTGCCCTAGACCTCTCTTTTCTAAGCCTTCACATCTTTATCCCAAAATTCAAAATGGATTCTCTTCATTCTGCTACCTCTCATTCTACCTCTCTGTTTTGTAGTAACTCTGGATTTAAAAGGTGCTTATCACATTCCACTTCAAGATTTCAAATAATTTTTATATTTTCAGTTTTCTGCCTTAGTCTTTGACTTGTCTACAGCTCCAAGAGTGTTTACAAAATGCTTGGCTCCTGTAATACCCTGTTGCAGGCTGCACGATTGCCTTATTTTTGCAGATTCTATTATAAGTTGCCAAGATTCTCTGTATTGGACGAACAACCTCTTCTCTATATGGGATTTTCAGGTGAACATAAGAAATCTCTTATTCTATCTTACTGAATACTGTATCTGGGATTTCTACTGGATACATCCCTCATGGCACTTTGTCTTCCTCAAGAGAGAGTAGAATTTTTACAAAGAACAGTTTCAGATGTTTTCCAGCCAGTCCCAGGCATCTGCCAGGGAATTTCTTACGATTTTGGGTTTCATGGCCTGTATGATTCTCGTGACTTCTTTGGCCACACTTCACATGAAGACAATTCAGTGGTTCCTAAAATTAGTTTGGACCCAACACCTCCTGTCATTTCAAATTTCTGTTCTGGGATATGTAATAAGGGAGTTGATCTGGTGGGTGATCAGATCTCTCAACCTAGGTCTCCCCTTTTCCCTTTCAGCCTCTATCACAGATACATCAGACTTTGCTTGGAGAGCTGTATTCAAGCAGTACAGACTAAAACACAAATGGCTAATAAATGCTCTTGCATTTCTAAACCTTTAGGTTCCAGGCCCTCTACTAGTAATCACAAACAACTCTAGTGATGTGGTACATAAACGGGGGAATGCATTTCCTACCCCCATTTGCAGATCAGCTATGGTAGCATAGGAACTAACAACTTGGTGCAATCCATTCCTACAGGCTTACATTACAGAGTGGAATATTGTTGCAGAAAAGTTGAGCAGGACCAGTACAGACCCCCACAAATGGAAGATGAATTAATGGTCTTCCAGAAATAGACTCAACTCTGGGGAACTCCTATCATAGATTACGTTTGCCTCCAGTCACAGACAGTTAAAGTTTGCTCCAGGGTGTCTTGCACACAGGCCTGGATGACAAATACCTTTCATTCTCATGGTTAGGAATTCTCCTGAATACCTTTTTTACCCTTTCCTCTAAAAATAGGGTTCTTGTAAAGGCATAGAGACGCCCTGGCGTCAGTAATTCTGTCTTCTTCTGTAAATGGCAGAGGGTAACTACCACAAGCTTCCTCACAGAAAGGATTTACTCAGGACAGGGGTTGTTTGATACACCTCAACCTTCAACTTCCTCAGACTGAGTGCCTGGATGACAGAAGTTTAATACCTTTTAGGCACCTTTTACCTGAGATAGTGCAGCAAGCATTAAAGAAGGCAGAAGAAACCTGTTACTAAACCATATATGGGTTAAGTGGAAGATTTTCTAATTGATGCCATTAGCAATAAATTCCACACCAGCATCAAATAGATACAAAACTAAACATGGATTGGTACACCACAAAAATCTTTATTAAAATAAAGGAAAGCTTAAGCTCTTTTGTTCACACCTTAATGAATGTCAACATTTTAAATATATTAATGCCCCCATTTTAAAGCAATATTAATTCATTAGCCAAAAACATCTCAAATTTTCATAAGGTATTCTTAAAAGGACTCATTCTTAAAGTTATAAACACCCCCTCTCTCCTACCTCAAAAATGTATATACAGATATATAAAATCTCTTAATATATCCTACAGACACAAAATCATTCTGGCATAAAAATGCAAATGCATATAAAACAATCAAGTTATAAATGTATATTATATTAACATAATTATGTCTGCCCTCAATACTAATAAACTGTTAATGCTTATTTTGTCATTAATCAGAACACTGTGTGGCATTCAACTTAATTTGCCATAATAATTTATTGCTTTCCAAATGAGATCCCCCCCCCCCCCTCCCCATCATTATGCGGTACCTTCTATAAAAATAAAAAAGCTTAAAATTCACATTCTGTTAAATGTTTGAACAAAGCAATTCTGTCATCCTTTTTTTAATTGAATATAAATGTTCATAAATTCTCAAAGTGCCCTTTCAGGTTTTTCCAATATAGTATGTTTTACAGGAAACAAAGCTCCTCATTAGCACTCTTCAAGAAAAATCTTGATGATTTGATGGGAAATGGGAAATTCATCCCGAGGATCACCTCTGTGGCTCTGCTTGACAGGGGCACAGGAAAATAATTTTCTTGGGTGGTGAAAGCCAGGGTACCTTTTTGGCTATGCTTATATAGGCCGTAGGGCCAGTAGCCTAGTACCTACCTATGAACCTTTACATTGTGCTATATAGACCACCCCACTGGTATTACAATTAAATTTCCCATCTCCACATAATACTCTTAGGTATGCAACTATAGTAATCTCACTTCCTTCAAGGATGTAACACCACTGTGCCCATGTCACATATTTATATATTTTATATTTATGTCCTGTTGTAGACCTATTTTCACTTTCCAATATGACCTTCAGGTTCTTCCCTCTCTTAAATACAAATTTAGGCTCAGTACCTATACTGTCAGATTCAAACATCCAAATACACGCAGTTTCTAGTAATATTTTTTCATTATTTTATTATTGTATGTTAGTACCATTGCTGTTTAGTTCATTTACTGTCCTCAAAATTGGGCACAACTTTCCAGCCCTAGCCCCATAAATCTCAATTACCTCATTAATCAATGCCAGTGGGTATTCGCTTTCAACAAACATCTTCCTTAGTATATTCACTTCTGTATGGTATCTGATTTGGTATATCTACAGGGATATCCTAACAAATTGCCCCTTCACTATATTACTAGTGCACATCCTTTTTTCCCAGAAACATAGTGCATCCGCTACAGTACACCCCCTCTGTTTTATTTCTCCCATCCAGAACTTAATCAGCCTCTATCTGTAGACCTTCAAATACCAACTAGTGTAAGTAATCCACTGTCAATCTAGTTTAGAGAAGGGGTGTCAAGTTTCCCCAGGGAGGATGAAAAGATAGTGATCAGTTAATATATACAACTTATATTTTTCTTACATCACTTTTAGAATTGAAATTACTATCTTCTTTCCAGCCATATACAGTGACTAGTGCTTCACTGCTCTATTCTGGCCATCTACTAATGCTATCCATCCAGCTAAACAAAAAATTCCTACTATAACCCACCAACGTTCTCCTACAAACCATCCACTGTTACATCCTCAATTGTCAATTCAGCCACCAGTTCTAAAGCATGTCCTATGCACCTAATTAAGGCCTATACTTACTCTCCCTAGTTCCATATCCCACTTACATCATATATGCAAATGGATTACCTTCATTTGACTGACAAACATTTTTGTCAGACCAAATGACTGAAACTTCATTTCACTGACACTTCATTTCACTAACAGGTCATTTGATTGATAATTAGTACTGGCAGTGTCTAGAAAACTGTAAGGCACGTAAAAATAATATGTCCTTTTCCTCACTGTAGTGCGACCCTGGAGTTAGTAGATATAGTTGGGGGGTGTGGGGGGCACAGCCCCCCACTTACTTTGGTTTTACTAAACAATATAAAACCAAAAGCAGAGAATATAACATGAAACTAAGTGGGGGGCTTTGCCCCCACATCCCCCCACACACCCTAACTATATATACTAACTCCAGGGTTGCACTACAGTGGGGAAAAGGACATATTCCTTTTACTCGCCTTAGAGTGCTCTAGATACAACTAGTACTAATTGTCTATCAGATGAACTGTTAGTCAAATGAAGTGTCAGTGAAATTAAGTTTTAGTCATTTGGTCTCAGTCAAATGAGTGTCAGTCAAATGAAGGTAACCCATGCAAATATATGACTCATATCCTGACATCATTTCTTTGATTCACCATTTGGTTCACAGCTTTATTAAACATACTCCTTATCCATTATTACAGTGAAACCAACAGAGGCCCCTGCCAACCCATTACACATCACCCACCTGCCACTTCATGAAATAACTTTAACTAAGCATTGCCATTCTGAGCTAAGCATGCTGCAGCAAATCCAGGCTTTACTTTGTGTCCATGCCTCTGACATCCTTGCCCTCACCAAATCCTGGATAAAACATGATACCCCAAACCTCAATGCCCACCTCAGACGATGCACATACCTTTTTATTGCTAGGGCTGGAACTAAAACAGGGGGAACCACCTTACTTTTCAAAAATGCCTCAACATCCAGTCTTACACTCAGATCTCCTGTCTAGATGTCCGTGACCCTAAATGGCATTCCATTAACCTAACAGTTCATAAGAGCACCTTCATAATCATCATTACAGCCTACCTCTATGCAACCCTAAACACGTTATCAGACCTTCTAAATAACTTAATGGACCAAATGAATGCTAGATGTAACATTCTTATTCTGGGTGATTTTATTATTAACTTTCTGAACCCCACAAACACTTGAGGTACTGGATGCCATCACCTTCAACAGTCTAATTCATCTCATTGATAAAGCCAAACCAAGCTTAGATACCACTGTCTCACTGACCCTGTACTAACAAATAACCCTAATTTAATCTATAATCTTGTTGTCCTCCCCAGCATTACTGACCTCTGTCTCATCACTTTGATAATAATGGCCACTACTATAAGCAAATTGCCTCCAACCCTAGATGTTCATCACAAGATCGCTGTTGCAGTGGCCTACACTATATGGGTCATATTTTTCAAGGATCAGATAACCACCAGCCACCTTCCAAACTTTAGGGCCCTAACCAGAAAGAGGTCAAGGAAAGCGATCTGTTGTTAGAGTGCCAAAACATCAGAATTTTCTTGCCAAAGAGTGTATTCTGCTGCAGCACAAGATAACAGTAGCACTAATTTGGGCAGCTAAGTACCTCATTGGGGGGCTACCTTCCATTTTGAGAAACATTTCCTCACAACAATGGTAAACATTTATTACTGGGGGTTAGGGCTATTGCTTTAAGTGGGTTTCACTCAAAACTTAAATTGGTTGTTATATTTTTAGTCAAGAGAAAAGCGTGAGTCTAAGGCTCCATTACCTGCTTGCCAGATAAGTTTTTTGGTAGAGAAATGGAGCTGGATTCCAGCTCCTCAGATGTTCCTTCCTCTACTTGCAAAAGAAAATTTGTATGAGAGTGTGATGCTAGCATAATAGGCTGAAGTTTTGTAAATAATTGTAAATTACCCTATGGTACATATGCAAGCATAACTAGCTGTAAGTCTGTAAATAAGTTGATGTCTTTTGATTATCACTCTGATTTATGTAAGATGTTTGAAAGTGTGGCTGACCGAATGTACATGTTTTTTTTTTTTTTTTAATGAGAATTCTGAATGTATGTTATGCCAGAGTCAGGTGACCTAGAATTCTCATAGCAACTTCCTATTACTTTTAAAAAATCTGCTGTGAAAGCAGCTTCTGAGTCAGTTGTTCAGTTGTTTTCTAGAATTCTTCAGCAGTAGTAGTCCAGTTGTTTCCAGAGTAGTTGTTCCAGTCGCTGAGGACAGACAACAGCCTGAAGTGTGGAAATAATTCCTCATCTTGCCTTGCAGAAGTAAGAGTATAATCTTGCCTTGCTAAGTTATTTAGATTAGATAGGGACAGTTACTGTTCAGATAGTCAGGGAACTACAGCTAGTTAGTTAGAGGTTTTCTAAAATCAGTGTGAGATCTATCCTACAGTATTATTTTCATATTTCCTGTGTGTGACTCTCTTGTTAATTGGAATCAGTTATTCAATATTTACATGTCTTAAATCCTTTTATTTACTATTAAATGTTTTACTACCTTTCATTTTGGCTGGGGCACATGCTACCATTTGTTTCAATATCTATTTTACCCAATATAATTGAACACTCCTTTTGAAGGGCATTGTGGTATTTGACTGGTAGCAGCTGTTACCGTGTAATTTGGGCAAAGAAACACAGCAGATAAATCTGTGTCAGTCTTTTCCAAGAGTGTGTGTATGTGTGAATATCAGACATTTAAGAGTGAGTCTGTCAGACACCTAGAAATGGGACACAGTGCTCTGCAGTGGTTAGTGTGGAGACTCATTTTGGGACCTGGAGTGAAGCATATAGTCTAGTCCCAGGTTCTGAACCTGTTCCCATTGTACTCTTGGGGAAAATTGTGTATTTCTGTCCCTGTTTTTAGTGACACTCCCTTACTGGAGACAGTGGTGAGGATTGAGACTCCTTAGTTACTGCCCTGGGTGTGAAGAGGGCTTGTCACATATTGGTGGCAGCAGTGTGGGATTTTAATTGAGCTTTAGTAGCCTGTGGGTAGTTGTTACCGAGGTGTGCACTCTCAACAGCTGCAAGGTAAACATACAAAGTTTCATTGTCACAAACCCTACCATCTGGTACTTCTAGCCATGACCCATAGCATTCCTTTTGCAGGTCACATGGGCATAAAGCATACTAAGAGATCAATTATGCAGAACTTTTATTGGCCTGTGATTGCAAAGGATGTAATAGGGTACTGCAGGACCTGTGAGCAGTGTCAAAATGTAGGCAAGGCAGGAGACAAGGTCACAGCTCCATTGATGCCTTTGCCTGGGATTGAAGAGCCATTTCAGAGGGTAGCTATGGATATCGTGGGACCTCTGAGTACTCCAAGTTCTACAGGGAAGAAGTATATCATGGTAGTAGTAGATTATGCCACTAGATACCCTGAGGCAGTGGCTCTGTCCTGCATCGAGGCAGAGAAAGTGGAAAATGCTTTGTTATAAATTGTCAGCAGAGTAGGTTTTCTGAGGGAGATACTGACTGACCGAGGTGCCAACTTTGTGTCAGACCTGCTGGCTTGTCTGTGGATGCAGTGTGAGGTGAAGCATTTAAAAAACACCCCCTACCTTCTCCATACAGAGAGGTACCTCAGGAATATACAGGCTTTTCACCCTTTGAGTTACTGTATGGGCATAAGGTGTGGGGGTCTTTAGATTTGATTTGCGATGAGTGGGAGGGTAAGTGTGAATCCCACAAGGAGTCTGTTGTGACTTAGGGAGCTCATGGGTTTGCCCCAGGAGAACCTGGCAGTAGCCCAATAGCAGAAGAAGGTTTGGTATGACAGGAAGTCACGAGCCCGAGAGTATACTGTGGGGCAGCAGGTTATGGTGCTCATTCCTGTCAGACACAATAAGTTGCAGGCTTGGGAGGGACCCTTCGATATGGTAAGGAAAATTAGTGATGTTAACTACATGGTAATCTTAGTAGGCAGGAGGCAGGGACATGAGTTGTACCATGTTAACATGATGAAACCATATCATGATAGGGAGGCCCTGGTGCTGAGTATTTGTGGTGGATGGCAGGAGGAGTCTGAGGGGGATCTGGTAATTGATCTTCTCAGTGAGGCTCAGCCTGACACTTCTATGGGAGAGGTACCTTTATCTCAGCAAATATCCCTTATTCAGGTTAAAGAAATATGAACAGTGTTACAGGAGTTTGGGGGCATATTCATAGGGAAATTTGGGTGCACCCACCTAGTGCAGCACCATGGGGGATACAGGACCCCAAAGGCCTATTAAGTAAGCTCCTTATAGGGTGTCTGAGAGAGTCAAACAGACTTTGAAGGAGTAGATAAAGGAGATATTGGAGCTGGGGGTAGTCCAGGAGTCCAGTAGTCATTAGGCTTCCCCAGTAGTGTTGGTACTGAAGAAAGATGGTAGTGTAAGATTCTGAGTAGACTACAGACAGTTAAACAGTTATACAGAGTCAGATGTGTACCCCATGCCTAGAACAGATGAAACTTTAGAACAGCTGGGTGGGGCTAAGTATCTGACCACTATTGATCTGACCAAGTGATACTGGCAGGTGCCCTTGACTCCCATTGCTAGAGAAAGGTCAGTTTTTGTAACACCTTTTGGATTATATGAGTTTATATAAGGATGCCCTTTGGGATGACAAATGCTCCAGCAACTTTCCAGAGGTTAGTAGATCATATCTTAGTTGGAGCAGGGGACTGTGCTCTCCCTTAGTTGAACAATATTACCATTTACAGTCTTTCCTGACAGGAGCACCTTCAACATGTCACGGAGGTCTTAGGTAGAATAAAAAGGGCAGGATTGACCATTAAGCCTAGTAACTGTCAGGTGGATTTGGGAGAGTCTCCTGCCTAGGACATAGAGTAGGGAGTGGTAAGATTAGGCCAGAACCTGCCAGAATGGAGGTTATTCAGGCGTGCGTTGTCCTTGTTACCAAAAACAGGTGAGAGCATTCTTAGGGACAGCAGGGTACTATAGAAAATTTGTGCCCAACTATAGTACAGTAGCTGCACCCCTTACTGACCTAAAAAGGAAAACAAGCCTGATAAGGTAGGGTGGACCACAGATTAAGAGTAGACATTCCAAAAGGTTAAATAAACTTTGGGAGGACACCCAGTGTTAGCCAGTCCAGATAACAGCAAGGTGTTTTTTGTGCAGGTGGATGTTTCAAATTATAGGGTGTGGGTTGTACTCAGCCAGGCTTCCTCAGAGGAGGAAGAGCATCCCGTGGTATGTCTCAGCCATAGACTGCAACCCAGGGAGGAATGTTATGCAGCTGTGGAGAAAGAATACCTAGCCATTGTATGGACATTGAAAAAGCTTCAGCCTTACCTATATGGAAGAAAATTCATTGCGGTTACAGACCATAACCTTTTAACATGGCTAAATAGAGTCAATAAGCAAAATGCCAAGTTACTGAGATAGAGCATAGGGTTACAAACATATGACATGATGGTGCAACACTGTAGTGGGGTCAGTAATGCTAATGCAGAGGGACTGTCAAGAAGGGGTATGGGTTCATACATTTTCAATCAGCCCCATTTTTCTCAAGCAATGATTTTCCAGGGTCACTTGAAAATCTAGCTTGAATCTTCGAAGGGGGAGAGATGTGAGGATATCAGATATTGTTATCTGTACTGGTATAGCTGGCTGATGTTTTGTAAATAATTGCAAATTATCTTGTGTTACATATGCCAGCATGACTAGCTATAATTTTTTAAATAAGTTTATGTCTTTTGATTATCACTTTGATTTATGAAAGATGTTTGAATGTCAAACATTTTTCTTCTGGCTGGCCAAATGTACATGTTTTTTCTAAAGAGAGTTCTGAATGTATGTTATGCCAGAGTCAGCTGACCTAGATGTGATGTTCATAGGTTCATACTAGGCTATCTGCCCTAGGGCATTTATAAGCCTAGCCAGAATGTGTTTGGCTTTCGCCACCCATTTTAAATTTATTTTGCTATGCCCTTTTTTGAGGTTAGTATACTGTGCCTCTGTCTAACAGTGACACAGAAGTGATACCCGGGGTAAACCTACGCTCTCCCATCCACTCATCAAGATTCCTCTTGAAGAGAGTCAATGAGGGACTCTGCCTAACCTGGACTGGGATTTTATTCCAGAGTGAAGGGAGCCTCTGGGTTATGAATCTGTCCCTCCAGCATGTCCTATTTATTTCAGTGCTGAGGTTCAAGTCTCTCGAGCGTAGCTCGATGGGATTTGGATATTCTGAGGTGCAGCATGTCCATCAATTCGGGTTGGACATGGCTTTATACGTCAGGCACAGATCGCCTCTGAACAGGCGGTATGCCACTGAGTAGAGCTGGAGTTTCTTTAACCGGGCAGCATATGGCATCTGTTTGAGCCGTTTGATCCTCTTGGTGAGGTACTTTTGGGGTCTTTCCAGTTGCTGCAGGTGTCTGGTAAGGTACATCCCCAAGGGGCATTGTACTCAATTATGGGCCTGATGAGGGATGAGTAAAGAGGCACGATGACCTCCCCTGATCTAGATGTGAATCCCTTCATGATTAGGTGGGCTATATAAAATGTTTTTCTAACCACTTTGGCCACGTGGTTGTCAAATGAGAGATTGCTATCAACTTGGGTCCCCATGTCCCTAATTACTTCTTCTGTACTTAATGGATTACCACCTATGTGGTAATTTGTGGGCACTTTGTTTTTGCCAAAGGGGATGACTATACACTTTTTGGAATTTAGCTTGAGGCCATGGCTCTGGCACCAGTTGTCTGTTTCTATGAGGCCCTTTTGGAGGATGCTTGTGTCGGCTGGAGAGTCGATTATGGTGCCCAGTTTGCAGTCATCTGCGAACTTGGTCAGCCACAGTCCTTCCGTGTTGGCCTGTACCTCCGAGAAATATATACCGAACAAGAGAGGTCCCAGTACTGAGCCTTGTGGGACACCACATGTAACTGGTTTGGAGTCTGACATGCCTTCAGCAATTCTAACCATGTGGGTTCTGTCCTTGAGCCAGTTTGCAATCCATCTAGTGACATAGGGGTTTATATTTAAGCTGGTGAGCTTATCTATAATGCCCGAGTGGGGTATTGTATCGAAGGCTTTTGCGAGGTCCAGGTAGGCTGTGTGGACCACCTTCCCCTCGTCAATGGCCTTGGTGACTGTTTCAAAGAAATCAACCAGGTTTAAGAGGCAGGATCTGCCCTTAACAAAGCCGAACTGGGTAGGATCCAGTGTTTGTAGGTCCCCAATATCTTTATTTATGAGATCCATGATGATCCTTTCCATAGCTTTGCAGACCAAGCTAGTCAGGCTTATGGGGCGATAGTTTCCAAGATCCATTGAGGCACCACCTTTATGGAGAGGGACCACTGTTGCTGTACGCCACTCTTTGGGCACATATCCTGTAGTAAGGCTGAGATTGAACAGTAGTTTTATGTTTGGGTTTAGCTCTTCTTGGAGTTCATGTAGGACGCAGCCCGGGACACCATCTGGTCCCATTGATGCTGTGTTTTTTGCTTTGGAGAGGGCGGCTCTTACCTGAGCATCTGAGATGTCAGGGGGGCAGCACTCTGCTGGGATAGATATTTGCCCTTTTGGTGGGGAGGGGGAGAAGTTTGCGCTGAACCTGTCCGCTAGGATGTTGGCAGTGTCTGTGGGTTCGGTGTATTTTTTGTCATTTTGGACTAATTCTGAGCATATCTGGGAATTACCACCCAGGTTCCTAACATAACTAAAGAAAGCCTTGTGATTATCCTTAGTGTCCTGTGCAATTTTTCTCTCGAAGCTGGCCTTAGACAATTTTATGTGTGCCCGTAGTTTTTTGCTAATACTGATCAGTGATGCCTTCCCTTTTTGGGATTTTGCTCTATCATTTAGTAGCTTCCTCCTTCTATTGTATAGTTTGTTTATGGCTGGGGTCCATCAGACAGGACGTCTGCCTTTGGAGGATTGGGTCTTGGTTTTATTTGGGATCGCATGATCCATGCATTCCTGAAGGTGTTCATAGAATGCATTTATAAAGGATTCTGCGGTCTGGGCCAGATTTTCCACAGGCCCGGGCTTTGAAGGATTCCACCTCAGTTTTGAGGAGTGTGAAATTTGCTTTAGAGAAGTTTTTCACTATAGTTTTCTGGGCAGGGGGTGGGGTCGGGATGTGAATATCCAGTGAGATTAGTTTATGGTCTGATCTTACCAGTGAGGGATACACTTCTGGTCTGGAGCATAGAGTCCCCATGTTGGTGATGATCAGGTCCAGTATGTTTTCCCCTCTTGTGGGAGTGGTAACAAGTTGTTCCATAGCATTTGAGTTTATAAATTCTAGGAACCTTTGGGCTAGAGTGTTGGCGCTAGAGTAATGCTCCCAGTCTATGTTTGGGTAGTTGAAGTCGCCCAATATAATGGTGTTTGGAGAGACCCTCATATTTTCCAGTGTTCTCAGGAAGGCCGAGTGGGGTTCCTGGGTTTGGGAAGGTGGTCTGTAGCAGGCTATAAACTGGAAAGCAGTTTTACCCACTGTTAGTTGCACATGGATAGTCTCTGATGCTTCGTGCTTTGCCACCAACCTGGAGGTGTGGGTATCTTTGATGAATATCGATACTGTCATTGTGTGTCAGGGCTGGGCGAATATAATCTTCATTGCAGCATGTTTGTTTACTTTTCAAAGTCTGATATGAGAGAGTAGAATTCTCATAGCAGCTTCCTGTTCCTTTTAAAAAATCTGCTTTAAAAGCAGATTCTGAGTCAGTTGTTCAGTTGTTTTCTAGAGCTGTTCAGCAATAGTAGTCCAGTTGTTTCCAGAGTAGTTGTTCCAATCTCTGAGGACAGACAACAGCCTGGAGTGTAGACATAATCCCTCATCTTGCCTTGCAGAAGTAATAATATAATCTTATTTTGCTGAGTTATTTAGATTAGGTAGGGACAGTTAATCTCCAGATAGTCAGGGAACTACAACTAGATAGAGGTTTTCTAAAATCAATGTGAGATCTATCCTACAGTATTATTTTCGTATTTCCTGTGTGTAAAACTCTGTTTTTATTGGAATCAGATATTCAGTATTTACATGTTTTAAATCCTTTATTTATTATTAAATGTTTTACTACTGCTCATTATGGCTGGTTATTTAGTGAATATTTTTAATAAATTGAGAGTGTTTATGCTTATTGTGATAACACAAGGGGCACTCTGGAAAGCCTTATTGCTTGAAATACATACTACCATTTGTTTCAATATCTGTTTTACCTAATATAACTGAACACCCCTTTTGAAGGGCATTGTGGTATTTGACTGGTGGCAGCTGGTACCTTGTAATTTGAGCAAAGAAACACAGCAGGTAAATCTGTGTCAGTCTTTCCCAAGAGCGTGTGTATGTGTGAATATCCAATATTTAAGAGTGAGTGTGTCAGATACCTAGAACTGGGACACAGTGCTCTGCAGTGGTTAGTGTGGAGTCTCATTTGGGGACCTGGAGTGAAGCACATAGTCCAGTCCCAGGTTCTGAACCTGTTCCCGGTGTACTCTTAGGGGAAATTGTGTATTTCTATCTCTGTTTTTAGTGACTCTCCCTTACTGGAGACAGTGGTGAGGATTGAGACTTCTTAGTTACTGCTCCAGGGTAAAGAGGGTTCATCACAGGGAGGCTTTGGTCTTTTGTATCCATCAGACATAGCCTGACAATGGTCCAGTTGAATCAATGGAATCAGTGTTTTTTTTTTTAATTGGGAAAAAGTACATTTGTTGTGGATAGGGTCTGCCTTGTTAATGCAATGTCATTAATCTGGCTTCCTTACTGTCTCAGCCACTGATGAGTGGCTCTGCTATGGCCAAATCAAATACCTCAGAGTACTCATTGTTTTCCTTGATTCTGCTGACATTTCTCTTCAAGAAGCCACTAAGGACCAAGAGACAGGCACATCCTCGGTGGCTGTTGGTTTGTCCTTTTCTGGCAAGGGATAAACACTCTTTATGGCCTCAGAGGAGGGAGAAGATGGCACTTTCCAGTGTTTCTGCCCAATGGAGCTTGATTTTGGGGGAAGAGCCCAATCTGTCTGTCAGCTTTTTTTCCAGGTTGTCTCTCAGGAAAAGGACACTGAAAGTTAGGCAAGTGTTTTCAGCATCACATAGGAATGACAGAGAAGATTGTTTAGGTTTTGCCAAAGGCTTATTTAAGGCCTTTCATTCTTTAAATTATAATTCACAGAATGTAAGAAAAAATATTTCACTCTTTTTACAACTCAAGGATATGATTGGTTTGGTAAAGTTGGCTTTATTTGCAGATGATATTTTGTACCTGATAAAACGAGAAAAGGGATCAGTGTGTTGTGGAACATTGAGATGGTTCCATTTTTTTCTGGAGATACAAGCAGTAAAAATGTTTTAGTCCCTTTAGTTATTTAAGTCAGGCATACATTCGTCAACTGGAGATAAAGAAGGCAAGAATACAGTGAGATATACTGATCCTTCCAACAAAAGGTGGTGGTTTAAGATGACCTGATTTGAAGGGATATTTGAGAGTTACACAGTTAAGGCTCTTAAGCAGAAAACTGCAATTCAAAGTGAAAGGGCTGATGAAGCAAGGGGGCATTCAAGAAAAAAAGGAGAGAGTGGGATTTCGGATGCAGATCCCTAAGGATCATGTCATACAAATTGATATATTCATGTATTATCAGAAAGCATTCTAAGAACAAAGTCAATATAGGAATGGAGAAAGGAGATTCTGCCAGTAGGGTCGACTGCAGTTAGTGATACAGAGAATAGGTAAGAGGGGGCTGGAATTTACTTGAGAAAGCTGGCAAAGAAACCAAGGTACTGAGAACAAATTAGAGAGTGAAATGTAATAAAATGGGAAAGAGGCCAACCGTTCATTTCTCAGATAACAGAACACTCTTGCAATGTTCTTATGACTCTTCTGATGCGGTATCCTGGGCAGTTGCTACTGATCAGTAATGGAAACACTTGCTTAGCTTTGTTCACAAAGTTTACTAGAGGATGTCAAAGCTGAGTTATTGAATGCTTCCCAAGTTAATTCAGGGTTACTCACTTTTCAACCCTCCTTGCCAAAGGTTAACAGGTACTTTTCTTCTAATTCAGGATCCTTTTATAGGAAACAGTTTCAGAAAGCAATGCCAGGAAGGCTAAAAAAGGAGTCATCCTAAGCAGAGGACAGTCTAAAAAATCAGATAGACCATATGACTCCTCATGTGTTTCCCCTACCCAAACACACTCTGGCATCACAATAAATCTGTCCAAAAATGTAGGTCTTGTGACAAACAATATAACCTCACACAAGTGGATTCTGAGAATCTTTTAGAAAGCTTTAATTGGCAGTATGAGTCCATTCCTCTTTTTTGGGAGATTCTTCCACATGCTTGTTTCTCCCCGGTTCTAATGCAAATGCTCTCTCTAAGAGGCAGAACCAGTTCCCCCAAGAACAAGGAACATTTTATTCAGGTATCTTTCTGGTGCCAAAGAAAGAAGGAACTTACAGACCCGTCCTAGAACTCTCTTATGAATCTTTATGTCACAAAGTTCAAGATGCTTCATACTGTCTGTTACCTCTCATGTCACCTTTCAGTTTTTGGTGACTCTAGATTTAAAAGATGCGTATCACATCCTAATTCAGAAAGAGTTGGGATGTTTTTTACCCTTTCGCTGTCTACATCTCCAAGCGCTTTTACTAAGTGTCTGGCACCTGGCTCATTGCAGGTTACAGGGCATTCACATTTTTCCACATTTAAATGACTGTCTTATAGCTGCAAGTCTTTTACAAGTTATCAAAATGTCTTGCTTCAGTAATGCACCTCTTCAATGTAGGTTTCAGGTAGACATACCAAACATCTTCTCTCACTCCTTCTCATAGGATACTGTAGGTATCACAGAAACAGAATGCAACCCTCATGAAGATTTTCTTCCTCAGGACAAAGTAGAACTTAACTAGGGAATGCCTCAGGATTTTAGGTTTTATGGCTTCTACAATCCTCATGATTCCTTTGGCCAGACTTCACATGAGGAAAATTCAATGGTTCTTCTTGTTCTTCTTGTATGTTTGGATGAAACACAAGCACCCCTTATCTTTTCATATTCCAGTATTGGGATTTGAGAAAGGGAATTATTTGGATGGACCACTTCTCTCAATCCAGGTCTCTCTTTCCATCCTGCTTGGTCTGTAACCCAGGTAATGGGGTGAAAGTTCAAGACATGTGGAGCAAGTAGGACAGGCAAACACAAATGTCAAAAAAATGATACCAGTAATAAATGCTCTCAAATCGTTAAACCATTATTGATTTCCAAGTCCTGTGCTAGTATTCACAGAAAACACCACGGTGATGTGGTACAAGAGAGGGTGAAACCAGATTATACCACCCTTTGAAAGCTAGCTGTCATAGTATAGGACCTAGTAACTCAGTCTTTCCCCTTTAGGTTGCATACATACCCTCAGAACAAAACATTATTGCAGACAAGCCGAGCAGGACCAGGACAGATACTTACAAAAAGAAATTATTTCATATGTGAGGAACTCCTTAAATAGATCTGTTTGCGTCCAGCCACAATACACAATTAAAGAAATTCTGCTCTAGGATTCCTTGCACACAGGCCTGAAAGACAGATGTCTTTTTGTTCCCATGGATGGGAATGTTCCTGTATGCTTTTCTGCTCATAACCAAGACTCCACAGTGATAACTGTGGTGACTCCCCTTTGCCCCAGGCAACTGGGTCTGTTCTTTTTGAAAATGGTGCTTACTCACATAAGATAGGGATTGTTTGCTACACCTCAGTCCTTCAACTTTGTCAACTGACTGACTAAATAAGAGTTTAATACCCTTTGGCTACCAGTTTTCTGATTAGCTGCAACAGGTATTAGAAACAGTAAAGAAACCTGCTACTAAAAATCTTTTATGAGTAAGTGGAAAAGATTTTCTAGTTGGTGCCAGGAGAACCAGGACCCATTTAAAGCAAGGATGTCTCTGGTTCTACATTTGTGGGAATCCTCCACTGGACTATCTTACTCTTCGATAAAGACTTAGCCATTTTTGTTTGTCTGCCCATAGATCGCCCCCCCCTCTATTTACTACCCAACCTCAAGTCATTGTTTTGAAAGGGGTTCTGCATATCCATCCTCAGTAAATGGGTGACTCCTTCTTCGGGTCTAAAGTGGTTACATAATTATTCTCGTCTTCTTTCCAGCTCCAAAAAGTAAATGGAGAAAGGATTTTACATACTCTGGATGTATATAGACAACTTACATTGGATCTACTTCATTACATCAACTTAACATAATGTTGGCTTTCATAAAAGTGAGACCACAGTGTCGAATCTTTAAAATCACAAACTCCTGGAACATCATATTTTCTCACTGGGAAAGTTACCACTTGGCCACCAACAATAAAATTACAAACTTAAGCAAATTAAACCCACCAAACTGCAGGGCTTCACCCCCTGCCTAACTAAATATACCAACTCTGAGATCGCACTACAGTGGAGGAAAGGGCAACGTTCATCACAGTGGCCAAGTGGTAACTTTCCTGATGAGAAAATAGGATGTTCCGGGAGTTCGTGATTTTAAAGATTCAACACTGTGGTCTCGCTATTATGAAAGTCGACGTTATAGTAAGCCAACATTATGAAGGGAATCCCTTAGATTATCATGCTATTCTTTTTGTTTTACTCTCACCATTACAAATCACTTCCAGACAAGGTCAGGGCCCATTCTACCCAGGCTTTGGCTTCTTATGTGGCTTTACCCTCCCTTCCATCTTTCAAATCCACTCAGAGACTCCCTAGCTAAAATCTGGCTCTGTTCTTGGTCAAAACCAGGATAAACTATATCCCTAAATGTGAACAAGTACCTTTTCATTCCTTACACCTCCTTACTTTCCCTTCTACATTACTTTGTTACTTCTATCAAATTCTCGCCCGTGACTTTCTATGTGAGTATACCATAAGCCTGTTTTACCCTCACTTCATATTGCAATTCCTGTTTGTATTAGACTAACTTACCTTAAATTTCTCTACAAACTATCAATAATTTGTCTAAATATTAAATGATTCTCATAACTTGTATCAGTTCTTAACCAATGTTTTTATATTATGTCTAATTTGTTATAAGTATTTAAACTGCAAATATTTTTGTTTTATTTTTGAAGACTGTAAAATTAGTGTTCTTAAAATGTGTTGTAATAATTTGGAGCTTTTCTCCCCGGGCCTCCGCTGAAAATGGGCTTCTACCCAGTTGGACTTTCTTGGTAATAAATAAATGTTAAATAAAGTTAGCAACTCAGTTCTCAATGGATGCGTTTACAAAACATTACAAAATTAGAGGTCCAGAGCAGGTTTTGCTATGACTATTCTCCAGGGGCTCCTGTTCTGAGTTCTGGTAATTTACCCATATAACTTAGGCTACTGCAACAATGATTTAATAGTGATCACAGTACAGTTGTGTCAGTTATCTTACCATTACAATAGTTGTTCAAACAGATCACTGATGTGGACACCTTTCCTTCATCCCTCTTTGTTGTGTTATATTTGACAGGGTGTGGATATTTTTAACTTTACTTTTTCCTAACATATACATATGAGACAGAGATCTAGCCTCCCTAACTCAGACAAGAAAGCTACGAAGGTTTGGCAGTTAAGGAATGTGGAATGTACCCTAAAGCTTTGGATTTTGACTGCTTGTCATATCCTTGACATGATAATAACCCATATAGCTTAGGCTACTTGTTGTCTCCCTCCACTTTCTGGGCCAGTTGGTGACCTGTTTTTTTTTTCTCGTTTCCTGAGTTGGGGAAGGGTAGGTGGCCATGCATCATCTTTGTTTGCATCCCCCCTGGGCCTTGCACATTAGCTCCACTATTGACATTCAGTGGCTCATGTTTTCCAGGGACACAGGAGCTGGAGCTTGGGCTAGGCAAGAGCCCTCTAGCCCATTTGCTCCAGTCCAGAAATTCTGATCAGCCTCTCTGTTCTCTGATGTAAGAGTTGGGTGTAGGGAACAGGGCAGCTTGCTAGTCCTGAGGGGTGGTCTACCCATTTCCCCATTTGAAGCACTTCCTTCCCCTTCAGTTGCTGCTCCACTAAACCACTGTTCCTATCTGAACAGAAGCATGCCTTTGCATGCTGAATTTTATCTCAGCATTACTGTTGCTAAGCACAATGATTACGTGGACACACTGGGTAACAACTAATGTTTCCACTATGTGTCAGTCTTGCGAGCAAGCTTATATGCCTCTTTCCCCTAGGATGGGCAAGCTGGCAAAGGCCACTCTTTCCCATCCTACTTGGTCAGCTGCTGCAGGCACCTGTGATGCTAAGTTTTGTGGCATGTGATCAGGGTTCCTGCATTTGGATTATTTATGTGAAGTTATTAGTTTGTATGCATATCAGGTATCCCCTTCCAATTCCCCTTGTAGGAGTGTGAGGGATAGGCTTCAGAACTTGAGCAGGATTAGGCCTGTAGTGATGGCATACCTCTTAAAGCAAGAATTTTGGACATAACTAAAAATAATGGAGGGAAAAAGGCCAAAAAAGTCAGGGACATATTTGCTCTTAGCAGGTTTTGCATTAACATTCATATTTTTTTCAAGATATGAAGTCTAAACCTCAAATGTTTGCCATTATTTAGTGACTTAAACCCTCAATGAAGTGCCAGAAAATCACAAATTTAAGGAAAAGGCCAAAAAATATAGACATTCTGAAAAATTATGTTCCCTTAGTCTGCAAAGGTATACCCCTTCTTGGGCACTTACTGCATCCATTGGTATGTGTGCCCTAGTCCCGTTTTCTACTGAATTTTGTCAGCTTCTGACTTGGCTAAATATGGAATGGCAGGAGCTAAATTGTAGCATTCTGCCTGAGTGCCAACAGAATGACTTCTTGAAGTGGACAGAACCTGTGCAATGCCATGATGTTGGTCTTTGCAAACAGTGAGTTTCTGGGCATATGCTGCTGTGCCTTTGCTCCAGTAGAAGTACCAGAGCTTGTCTGGACCTTGTTCCTTGACATAAGGTAAGACTGGGCCACAGCACTGGCTATTTAAGCAGACCTACCTTGTAGAGGTGGCTGCTGTCTTGTCCTGTTGAAGAGCCTTTTCTTTCAGGGGTCATTAACTCCTAGTCTGTCAGCCTTGCCTGTTTGCCACTGAGCATTTGACTGAGAAGTGTAGGAGTTCATCAATGGGTAGGTGCATTCCTGGTGGACCATCCCCCTCTGTGTGATCCAGCCCTCTGGTCCTTTGGAAGACTCATCTTTCCTTCCCCATTCAGTCGGCAGGATTCCTGTTCATTCTCTTACTGAGAGAAGCAAACCATCTGTGGACAGGTCCCCTTGTCTTTGTTCTGTATTATGGGTGAAACCTTGAAGGAATTACATAGCGGACTCCTACAAGTGCTGTAACCTTTGGGGGACTCTCCCGAAGAGTCTAGTTCCAGGTCAGTTGAATTGATAGCTATTTACTCTGCAGTCTTAGAGTGGAGGCACAACTTTTTCTTCTACCCCTTGAAGAGTGGGCAGTTAGGTTTGCTGCATAACTGGGCTGTCTGCCTTTTGACCCTAGCTTTAGCCTGGTAAACTCTTCCTTAAGCAAAGCTACGCTCAATGCTTTACCCTTGGAGCTAGCAGTGCTTCCATTTTAAACAGCTTCCGTTCTGGGGAACTTTGTCCAACCATAGGACTATTCAGGGGAAGACCTTTGCTGTTAGTATAAGACATACGTTATCATACAAGTTAATCTTTAAAGAGGACCCTTTTTGATGGGTCAGGAATATCATTTTATTACCAAGGAGATGGGTATTCTTTCCATCCAGGCTTGTTGGTTCTCCACATTAGTAGACCAAGGATGTATGTGTTTATCACTAATTATTTGCTGGTAGATCACCACTAGTGTAAATGACTAAATGTGTATAGAATGTATGTACAAAGTCAATGTACAATATCATGGTTTGGATTGCTCCTGTGTATGATGATGTGAAAAATATGACAATGTGATATAAAGACTAATAATGAATGCTGATTGAAGGAGATAAATCCAACCTAAGGACCGATTCAAATGTATGCCCTTTTTGTAGGTACACTAATGCAACAAGAATGTGTCCATTATATGTTTAGACCACATACCAATGCATTTATTTATGCTGAGCTAATGAAGAAATCCTTGCCTAAGCCTCTCAGACACCCACTTAGAAGACCTCATTCATCTAGGGATACACTTATGGCTATACCCTTACCTACCTCTACAGGGAATCACCAAGACTCCAAAACTGAACTCTGAAGGTCACATAGGTCTGCTTCTAACCCAAAAATCCTAGTTGTAGGGGATTCCATCTTAATGCATACAAACAGAATTTTCACTACATTGGATAAAAGACGGTTATGGTCAGATGTTTGTTGTGCAAGGATCAAACCAAAAACTCTCAGGTAATTAGTGCACTTAAAAAAAGAAAATTCTTGAAGTTGGTAAATATGCAGAAGACATCATAACCCTTACTGAACCCAGAAGTACATCAGTGAAGTAGGTTTGTCTCAACTGAGACTTCATCAGATCCAGTTTTGTTTATCCCAAGATCTGATCTCCATTGAAAAACATGCTTATCCACTACTGGTTTCAATAAAGGCAGTAATACATCTTCAATATTTATTGATTGAGATGTCACTTTTGTAAAACAGCCTTCTCATACCCTGTCTCTATAATCATAAATAGATCACTCTATGAGCAAAAAGTTCCAATCCTCTATAATCTCTCATAATACCCCTACACAAGGGTGTAAACTCAAATGAGTTATCCAACTACAGCCCGATAGCCATACTATTCCCCTCTCAAAAATCCTAGAGAAATGCATACATTCCCAAATACTAAAATACCTTCTCTCTAGCAATCTCCTAGCCAAAACTCAACATGTTTTTTCGACCTTGCCACAGCACCACCACTACTACCTTTATCAGTTTCACTAATCATGTCAATCAACAGCAAAATACAGGCAATCTGGTATCAAATGTCTTTTTAGACCTCTCAAAAGCTTTTGACACAGTCTCCCATAGCAAACTATTGACTGTTCTCTCAGAACTTAAACTAATTAACTCTGCACTCCTATGGTTTAAAGACTATCTTTCTGACAACAGGCTGTTAAGTGGCAAGACAATCTATCCCCTTTTCTCCCCATTACCCTAGGTGTGCTTCAAATATCTATACTGTGTCCCCTGCTCTTTACAATATACACAAACAACCACCATAAAGCAACCCTTCATGCAAGCTTAGTACAATATGCCAACAACTCTTCCCTAATATGCTTTGTCCCCTCTCTCCAACCTCTGCAGAAAATACTGCATTTAAAACCTGGTTAGCAGACGACTCCCAATTAATACTGAACCCCCCAAAATCCCAGCTTATGTCCTTCCATCCCACCAAAGCTATAGACCCTATTCCCCCTTTCACAATTATCACCTCAGACAACACCTATATCACACCTGTTGCACATATCAAGCTACTAGGTGTTATAATCGACCAAAACATGAACTTCAACAAACACATAGTTCAAACCATAACTAAGGTGCACAAAAAACTAGGCACACTCTACAGATGTAAAAACTACCTGACCTCTAATAGTTAAATGAACTATGGAAAGAACCGACTTACTCTACACATTACTCTGTGCTTCTCCCATCCTAGTTAATCTAAATAAAGGCAATCTAAACAAACTATCCACTTGTTATAACAAGATAGCTAAATCCGCTACTGACTCTTCTACAGATCTCACCATTGTCTAGCCCTTCACAAACTGTCCTGGATGGAATGACCTAACTAACTTACCCTAAATCAACTCACCCTAGCTCACCAAATTCTCTATTACCCCAACAAAACCCCAGCCCTATATGGCCTAATCAACCATTACACCAACAGCCATCAACTAAGGTCCACCAATAAAGGACTGGTAGAAGTATCCAAAAGTAAACATAGCTCAGGTGATTCCCCATACTCTTATACTATCGGAAAAATGTGGAACTCTCTCTCTCACTCAAAGTCAGGACACAGACAAAGTCAGTTTCAAAAATCAATTAAAATCCTATCTCACCAAATCTTGGATATGCACATGCTGTGACATGGGCTAACTCCTTTAAGACCATTCTAGCCCCATTAATAGGTTCATAGGTGTGTACTAGGCTAATGTCCCTGGAGCCTTTGCAAACCTAACCGATAGGATTACCCTGGCATCGTGCCACCCGACCTTAGTTCCCATTGCCTCTGTCGACTAGAGCCACCCAAGGTGAATTTTCTATTTCCCATCCACTCATCAAGATTTCTCTTGAAGAGGGCCAGTGAGGCACTCCGCTTGACATGTATGAGAAGTCTGTTCCATAGCATGGGCAGTCTCTGGGTTATGAACCTGTCCCTCCAGCTTGTTCTGTTGATTGTGGTAATGAGGTTGAGGTCTCTGGAGCGTGTAGTGCAGAGGGATTGGGATTTCTTTAGTTGTAGCATTTCTAACAGAACTGGGTCACACATGGCTTTGTAAGTCAAGCAGAGATCGCCTCTAAGGAGGAGATATGAGACAGAGAATAGTTGGAGTTTTTTAAGTATGTCCATTTAGGACAATTGTTTAAGGCCTAGGATCCTCTTTGTGAGGTACTTTTGCAGCCTCTCCAGTTGTTGCAGGTGTCTAGTGAAGTACATGCCAAATGGGGCATTGTACTCAATGACTGGCCTAATGAGGGAAGGGTAGAGAAAAACAATGACCTTTTTCTTTCTGGATGCAAAACCCTTAGTAATGAGATGTGCCACATAGAAGGACTTTCTGACCACAGTGGCAATGTGGTGGTCAAAAGAGAGGTTGCTGTCAACCTGTGTTCTCAGATCTCTTATGACGCCTTCTGTGTTCAGTGGACTACCATCGATGTGGTAATTCATGGGAACCAGGTTTTTCCCGAAGGGGATGACGACACATTTTTTTGGCATTGAGCTTAAGGCCATGTGTCTGACACCGGTCGTTGGTCTCAGTGAGGCCTTTCTGTAGGATGTGAACATCACTTGGGGAGTTAATCATGGCTCCCAACTTGCAATCATCTGCGAACTTTGTCAGCCAGAGTCCATTCGTATTGGCCTGAACTTCAGAGAAGTAGATACCTAACAGGAGAGGACCCAGGACCAAACCCTGTGGGACTCCACTCATGACTGGTCAGCAGTCTGACTTGGAGTCAGCTACTTTCACACTGTGGGTTCTATCTGTGAGCCAGTTTGCAATCCACCTAGTGATATAGGGGTTGATGCAAAGCTTAGTGAGTTTTTCTATGATTTCTGAGTGGGGAATGGTATTAAAGACCTTGGCCAGATCAAAATAGGCTGTATGAACCACCTTGCCTCCATCCACAGCTCTGGTTACTGACTCAAAGAAGTCGACCAGGTTGAGCAAGCATGATCTACCCTTCACAAAACCAAACTGTGTAGGATCCAGAGTTTGGAGATTCCCTATATCCTTGTTTATTAGGTCCATGATGATGCGTTCCATAGCTTTGCTTATCAGACTTGTCAGGCTAGTGGGGCGATAGTTCCCAGGGTCTGTAGTCGCTCCTCCTTTGTGAAGAGGGATGACTGTAGCAGTGCACCATTCGGTAGGGACAAAGCCAGAGGTGAGGCTGTGATTGAACAGGACACACAGGTGAGGTGCCAGTTCATTCTGTAGTTCATGTAGAACACAGCCAGGGATATTGTCGGGTCCCATAGAAGCTGTAGTCTTGGCCTTGGACAGTGTTATGTCTTCCTATAACTTTAAAACCCATATAATTCCTTGTAATACAAACCATAATATAGTAAGCTAGCCTTTGATCATCACGTGTCTACAGTGGTGAGGAAATCATTGTATGCTGCGTAACTTATAAACCAAGGTATGCCATCTGAGTCCAAGGAAGTCATTGTTCCACTGTATTCAGCATTCATCAGATACTGAGTACAATGCACCCTTTGGTATGTACCTAACCAGGCATATCCAACAACAGGAACGTCCACAGAGGTGCCTCACTAAAAGAATACTGGGCATAAGTAATATGGCCTATGCAGACTGCCTCAAGCCCCTATCCCTGTATTCTGTCTCCTACAGGCTTTTGAGGGGAAATCTATGCCTGGCATACAGAGTATTGTCAGACCCCACTCTGATGGACCTCCTGCATATCCACAAAACAAACAGTAGCAGAATTTCCCATTCTAAAGACTTAAACCTTGCCTGTGATATAAATAGGACCTGCTGAAAAGATAGGTATGTATCCCAGAGACTACCCCGTCTATGGAACAGGCTCCCCATCCATGTGAAGCAGAGTTCCTCCCTAACCCAATTCAAGTGCAACTTGGACAATTGGATGGAAAACCAGAAATTCATCCCTAATTTGACACCTATGTCTCTAATGCAAACAGGTAACCTGTAAATGGTTCATCTCCCAGGCCCATGCTTACACTTATCAAGGGTAACAGAACTTGTCAGAGATTTGGGATGCGTGGCTAGGCTTAAAAAGGCCCTTGTGGTCGTTAGCCTAGTAAACACCTATGAATATATACCAATGTTTATGGAATTATGTATTAAGTATTTCAGCTAACATTGCTATTATGTTTAATCTATGTTGTGAATATTCTGATATCTTCACTGTCCTACTGTTACTCCTGTGGGAATCATTGACAACATTGTTAGCTTTTTTCCCTAGATCATTGTAAGCTTTTTCTTTGGACTGGTATTTTGTATTATTATATGTTTCATTGATTGTCATATTGTGTGGAGCTTTTCTTCCTGGTCCTCTGCTGAAAACGGGCAGCACTACCCAGATGGACATCCCCAGTAAACAAATGTAAAATAAATAAATAAAATAAAGCAATAGATACATCCTAGTTTTTGTGGCTTGTCTCTGAGCAGGCTATCTGCACACATTATCAGTGATATAACTTTAGAGGTTCATTTTGTTTCTGGGTTCCTGGTGCTAGGATTAGGGATAACATCTATAAAATTAGCAGCAATAATGGGGCAACTACCACAAACTTCCTAACATACTGGATCTACTCACACAAGAACAGGGTTGTTTGATACATTGCAACCCTAAACAACTTCAACTGCCTACCTGGTTGATAGGGTCTTAATACTTGTTAGACACCTATTTACTGATGATGTGCAGCAGGTTATAATGTACACAAGAAAGCCTGCTACTAGAAAATCATACTTTAATCAAATGGAAAAGGCTTGCTAGTTGGTGCCAACAAAATGGCTTGTTAGTTTGTGCTAACAAAATAACCAGCACCCATTCAGGGCTAGTGTTTCTCTGGTTTTGTAGTATTTATGAGTTAACTTTCCTATGGATGTCTTACCTCTCTGTCCAAGGTTCATTTGTCAGCTGTTTCAGCATGTTTGCCCATGCATCCCCCTTTTTAGTACATCTTCATGTCAAAATGTTTTTAAAGGGTGTATTACATAAGAGACCTCCAAGAAAACTGGTGGCTGTTCCTTGGGCTGTTAGGTTCTCTAACATACAATTAGCACCTGCTGCATTTGAACTAGCTCATCTGTCTGACTTGAGGTTCTTAACATAGAAGGTAGCTTTACAGATTGCTCTGCCCTCTGCAAGAAGAGTGTCAGAGTTGCAAGCGCTTATGTTAAGTCAGCTTTTTCTCATTTTCCACAGAGACATGGTTTCTTTGAGAACTAATCCTTCTTTCAAGCCTAAAGTGGTACCGAAGTTTACATTAAGCCAAACTATCCATCTCTCTCTCTATTCTTTCTTGAACCCAAAAATGAGGCAGAAGGGGGATACATCATGCCTTTATGTCTACAGACAACTCATCTTGACAGAACAAAGATTTTCAGGACATCTGATCTCATTTCTTGTGAAGGTAAGGAGGTACAACCTGTTTCTAAGTGGTTGTCTGAGGCTACTTTTGTTATTCCTACATCAAAACTATTCCAGACAGGGTCAAGACATATTCTACAAGGACCTTTGCTTAATCTATGGCTTTTTGGATAGAGTTGGACTATATCTTGAAGCAGTAACCTGGTCCTTTGTGCACAGCAGTGCAAGCTAGATTCCTTTTCCAGATCTAGGTCAGGCTTAGCTAGGACCATTCTCTCTGGGTTCCTTGACCCTACTTATGGAAGTTTTAAGCTACAGTACCCTACCCATAAAGCCTAGGCTACTGCAGCAGTCATCAGTATAATAAATATTACAGTTGTGTAGTTAAACGTACCATAACAGTAGATGTTCAAATTGCTCCCCTCTACAAAAGGTATGTCAGAACAAAATATCAGTTTCACATTTTTCTTAGTTTACTGATTTTTGCTGCTTAAAAGTCCTCCATTGCATTCTTTGAATTTGCATTAAACAGAAATAGGTTCAGAACTCCATTTTCCTGTTTATCTCACTTGCTGTCCTCACTTTGGTTCTGATGCTAACACTTCTAAGTTTGTGTATATTTTTGGCATGATCTGAATTTTACTTTGGATTTTCCTGGCGGTTTATCATTTTCTGTACCAATATCTTACATTTTTGGTTTCACTTGTTCCAGCAATCGACATGCCACTGATAACAGACATGATCATTTTTATTGATTAAAAACAATTCTGTCTCCTTTTGCAGTTTCGTTTTTCATCTGGCTTTGCTCTGAATCTCTGTGTGAGCATCACTGCCTTACTGCCCCCCTCCCCCGCATGCCTATATTGAATTGGTGTATCAAGCTGCTGCTGTAAATCTTTAAATTTCCTGCTTTACATCTTATTACTTTTATTAATTTGTCCCATTATATCTGCAGATTTTCCCACTCACTTTTTTAATGGTAAATAAAAATGTGGAAAATCTTTTTAGTATCACATTTCAGTCATCATGAATGCATATTGCCTCCATGTTTTCATTGTTAGTAATCTGCTTACATAACAGGGGACACTTGACAAGGAAAATAATTTTCCCCGAATGTAGCAGAGTTTGAACCCCTATTGTTTCTAAAAAACAACAGTATATTTTACTAGCTGGATTGTAACAGAGTGACACAGAACTGATTATCTTAGCTGGAGTTGTCTAGCTGTATTTTATCTAAAGCACTCTTTTCAGAATTCACATCTGTGGCAGAAGCAATGTCAGTGTTAGTAGCACAGAACGTAGCGATATGACTCATCCATCCATATCTGTAATAAATTAAAAAATCACTTGTTACTGTTTGTTCCATAAAAGACATTATATTTCCTTACTACATGTTTAGCCTTGGAGGCAGGCAGTGGGTTTTAAACAATGTATAACTTACTTGTACATGTACTGAAGTTATTAGCGTATCAGCTATTGGGATCACTTTATAGCACCCATTTTCTCATTATTAGGCAAAGCTCTTTTAAACCCCTTTATTGCTAACATTTGTAACACTTTTCATTACTGTTGCTATTATGCTCAAACTAAGTTCCAAAGTGTTTCAACAATGCATTTGTAACCTTACTAGTTTGTCCACATTAACAGTCCACACACAAAATTTTATTCAGGACT